>NW_028135166.1:0-133000 GCF_964662115.1 Mustela nivalis
ACCTGTTGGACAGCTCCAGGACATCCCATATGGAATGACTCCAGAACACTGTTCCAGGATGGATGCCTGGGAAGTCCGCCTCGCCTTCCAATTGTCTCCTAGCAACAAGTCAGTTTAGATCTAATGGATCTGCGGGAGCAACCAGGGTGGCTGAGTTGAAATGCACTTTCCAGAGGATGGTTCCTAACGTGTGTTTGTGTCCATGAGGGCCTTGGAATGGGGAGGTGGCACCGGGACCCTGAAGTATTCTCCTAAGCTTTGGCATAGCACCCATGCACAAGTTTCCTTGTGGAGACGAGATTTCTTCTGATGGGTGCCTCAGGAAATCCCCTCTGCTGGTATTGGAAACCAGGCTTTTGAGGAGACATGCCTGTAAACCAAAGCAATGGATCCGATAATGGCCTCGGGTCCTGTCTGGTTCAATCTTCTTGGTATGAGTGGAGGTAGATGAGTGGAGGTAGATGCTCAGCCGGTATCAACCGCCCTTTTTTGTCCCGGGCGACCTACACTATTGGGATGGCCTCAGGGACTTTAGAGGGTTCTCCAAATTTGTACGATTTTTGACAATGGAATGGGCAGAATTCCCATGGATTGGGTGAGGGCAGTCCTAATGTGTGGCTCCAGGGGCCCCAGCCTGGAGGGAGTGTGTCCCAGGACTTTGAGGACAGAAGACTGAAAACACAAACTCAGCTTAAGTTTGGGGACGTAGGTATGGCACGCCCGATCTACAAACCATGAGAAGAACTCTTCAGGATATGAAGAATGAGCGAGTCTGAGGCGCTTGCTCAGGCTTTTGTCTCTAGATTTTGTTTCAGCGATGGCCGTGGAATGTTGGGGAGGTCTCATGGGCCATGGACGAATCTTCCTCTCTGTGTTTTGGCCGATCCCAATTGTTTTTCGTCAATCTGTGGGATGGGAGGTCTCCTTTCAGGTTTGTTACCTCAGGTGTCCCACCCAAAGAGGAATTCCAAAGCAGAGCCCTGGGGAAGAGTGAAGGGACAACCCGAACTATGGTTAAAAATTGGGGCCTAGGGGCATTGCAAGCCCAATATGCTGTCTCTTCATATAGGCCCTGAGAGGCCTTACCTGAGGACTGGGCTCAGGCTGAGGGTCACAATGTGTGTTTGTGACCAATGTGGCCCGCAAGCATGGGCTGGGCCTCATGGGCCACGCTTGTTTCAACTACACTGAACGTTGGACAACATGCCAACCACAAGGTTTCTTGCCATGGGGAAAGAGTTCTGATTTCTGCATCATTTTCAACCCTGGGCAGTGGTTGGAGATAAGGTCTAGGTTCTGGAGCCTGAAAACCGCAGTTGGGAAGAGATGACGACCTAAGGCCATGGCGGGTCCGATGTGCTCAGTGTGCGGCCAGCTGTCTGGGTGGGACCAGGAGGTCCAGGCTCAGGCTGGGTCAGAAGGGGAAATAGTGCCCAGGTCAGCCTATATGTTTGGGGTACAGCCGAATGGCGTGCAGGTTGATCCTCATTTGGGGTTTCGGGGTAGCCCTGAGGGCAATATTTTACTTCTGTAGGGCAGGCAGAGTGCGGCATTGTAGTTCTGGATTGCCCAATTGGAGGTCTTGTGGGCCAGTAGTCTGAGGACGGAGTCTGAGAAACCAAGCTAGGCCTAGGTTTCTGGGTGAGGATATGGCAGGCACAATCTACAGACCTCAATAGAGATCTCGTGCATCTGAAGTCAGGGCAAGGATCAGACGATCGCTCAGGTTGGACTTTCTGCCCTGATGGCCCTTTCTTGAAGGGGGTTGGATCACGAGGACATGGGGGTTTTCCCACGATGGGAGTTGTGAGAAGCTCCAAACTGCAAAGATTCTTCTGCAGGACAATTGAGACCTGTTGGTTGGCTCCAGGCCAACGATTCCGAGCAGGGTTCTAAGGATGGATGGCTGGGTAGCCCACCTCGCATTCCAATTGTCTCCAAGCAACAAGACAGGTTAGATATGCTGGATGTGGGGGGCAACCGAGGAGGCTGAGTTGAAATGGACTCTCCTGTGGATGTGTCCTAATATGTTTTTGTGTCTATGGAGACCTTGGAATGAAGCGGTGGCCCTGGGCCCTGAAGGGCTCTCCTAAACAGAGGCTTTGACACAGCTCCAACGTGCATGTTTCCCATGTGTAGATGAGATTTGTTCTGATGGGTGAGTCAAGAAACAGCCATATGCTGGTATTGAAATCCAGGCCTCTGAGGAGAGATGCCTGGAAACCAAAGCAATGGATCCGATTAGTGCCTAGGGGCCTGTTCGTTCCTTTTTACCTCTGGGGACATCAGTCTACGGGTCTGAGTGCAGGTAGGTGCTCAGATGGGCTCAGATTGCCCCTGTTTGTCCTGGGAAGCCACAACTCTTGGGATGGCCTCAGGGACTTTGGAGGTTATCCTATTAGTAGGGTTGTGGCCATTGGAATGGGCACATACAATTCCCTTGGAGAGGGCAAGTACAGTCCTCAGGTTTGGCTCCAGGGCCCTGAGCCTGTAGGGTGTGTAGGCCAGAGCTGTTTGGACAGTTGTCTGAAAACACAAACTCGGCTTATGTTTTGGGTCATAGGTATGGCAGGACTGATCTACAGACCATGAGGAGAACACTTCGGGATATGAAAAAAGGGCGAGTGTGAGTCTCTTGCTCAAGTTTTTGTCTCTGGATATCGTGTCACTCATGGTCGTGAAATTGCCGGGTGACTTCATGGGAAATGGACGAGTCTTACTCTCTGGGGGTTCGGTCCCGTCCAAAGAGTTTGCAGTCATTCTGGGGATGGAAGAAGTCCGTTTTTTTGTTGTTGTTGTCGATTTGTTTCATTTTGTTTTTCAACCTCAGATGTCCCACCAAATGAGGGATTCCAGAGGAGAGCCCTGGGGTGGGGCGACTGGACAACCAGAAATCTGGTTAAAAATTGGGGACTAGGGACATGTCAAGCCCATTATGACATCTAATGGTCCAGCCACTGAGAGGACTTACTAGAGGACAGGACTCACGCTGAGGTCACAATGCGTGTTTATGCACTCGTCGCACTCAAGAATGGGCGGGGCCTCAGGGTGAATGCTGGTTTCTCCTACACTGAACGTTGGACAACATGCCAACCACAAGGTTTCTTGCCATGGGTCAGGAAGAGTTCTGATTTCTGCATCACAGTCACCCGTGGGCAGTGATTGGAGATAAGGTCTAGGTTCTGAAGCCTGAAAACTGAGGTAGGGAAGAGATGATGACCTAAGGCCATGGCGGGTCTGAGGTTCTCAGGGTGCGGTCAGCTGTCTGGGTGTTGGTCAGCAGGTCCGGGCTCAGGTTGTGTCAGACCGTGCATTAGTGCCCAGGTTAGACTATATAATTTGGGTACATTCGAGTGCCGTGTAGGTTTATCCTCATTTAAGCTGCCTGGGGAGCTCATTAGGCAATACATTTTTTCTAAAGGGCAGGCAGAGTGCTTCATTGTCGGTCCGGAATTGCCAAACCTGAGGGCTTCGGGGCCAGGAGAGTGAGGACGGAAGTCTGAGAACACAAGCTAGTCTTCGGATTCAGGGTAAGGGCACGGCAGGTACCCCCTGCAGATCTGAATCAATATCTCATGCATCTGAAGTCAGGGCGAGGATCCGACGTTGGCTCAGGTTGGAGTTTCTGTGCATGACGGCCCCTTCATGAAGGGAGCGGAATCTCGAGGCCATGGAGGTTTTCCACGTTGGGAGATGTGGGATGCCCCCTTCAAGGATTCCTTCTGCGGGACAATTGAGACCTGTTGGACAGCTCCAGGACATCCCATATGGAATGACTCCAGAGCACTGTTCCAGGATGGATGCCTGGGAAGTCCGCCTCGCCTTCCAATTGTCTCCTAGCAACAAGACAGTTTAGATCTAATGGATCTGCGGGAGCAACCGGGGTGGCTGAGTTGAAATGCACTTTCCAGAGGATGGGTCCTAACGTGTGTTTGTGTCCATGAGGGCCTTGGAATGGGGAGGTGGCACCGGGACCCTGAAGTATTCTCCTAAGCTTTGGCATAGCTCCCATGCAAAAGATTCCTTGTGGAGACGAGATTTGTTCTGATGGGTGCCTCAGGACATCCCCTCTGCTGTTATTGGAATCCTGGCTTTTGAGGAGACATGCCTGTAAACCAAAGCAATGGATCCGATAATGGCCTCGGGTCCTGTCTGGTTCAATCTTCTTGGTATGAGTGGAGGTAGATGAGTGGAGGTAGATGCTCAGCCGGTATCAACCGCCCTTTATGTCCCGGGTGACCTACACTATTGGGATGGCCTCAGGGACTTTGGAGGGTTCTCCTAATTTGTACGATTTTTGACAATGGAATGGGCAGAATTCCCATGGATTGGGTGGGGGCAGTCCTAATGTGTGGCTCCAGGGGCCCCAGCCTGGAGGGAGTGTGGCCCAGGACTTTGAGGACAGAAGACTGAAAACACAAACTCAGCTTAAGTTTGGGGACGTAAGTATGGCACGCCCGACCTACAAACCATGAGAAGAACTCTTCAGGATATGAAGAATGAGCGAGTCTGAGGCGCTTGCTCAGGCTTTTGTCTCTGGATTTTGTTTCAGCGATGGCCGTGGAATGTTGGGGAGGTCTCATGGGCCATGGACGAATCTTCCTCTCTGTGGATGTGGCCTGATCCCAATTGTTTTTCGTCAATCTGTGGGATGGGAGGACTCCTTTCAGGTTTGTTACCTCAGGTGTCCCACCAAAAGAGGAATTCCAAAGCAGAGCCCTGGGGAAGAGTGAAGGGACAACCTGAACTATGGTTAAAAATTGGGGCCTAGGGGCATGGCAAGCCCAATATGCTGTCTCTTCATATAGGCCCTGAGAGGCCTTACCTGAGGACTGGGCTCAGGCTGAGGGTCACAATGTGTGTTTGTGACCAATGTGGCCCGCAAGCATGGGCTGGGCCTCATGGGCCACGCTTGTTTCAACTACACTGAATGTTGGACAACATGCCAACCACAAGGTTTCTTGCCATGGGGAAAGAGTTCTGATTTCTGCATCATTTTCAACCCTGGGCAGTGGTTGGAGATAAGGTCTAGGTTCTGGAGCCTGAAAACCGCAGTTGGGAAGAGATGACGACCTAAGGCCATGGCGGGTCCGATGTGCTCAGTGTGCGGCCAGCTGTCTGGGTGGGACCAGGAGTTCCAGGCTCAGGCTGGGTCAGAAGGGGAAATAGTGCCCAGGTCAGCCTATATGTTTGGGGTACAGCCGAATGGCGTGCAGGTTGATCCTCATTTGGGGTTTCGGGGTTGCCCTGAGGGCAATGTTTTACTTCTGTAGGGCAGGCAGAGTGCGGCATTGTAGTTCTGGATTGCCCAACTGGAGGGCTTGTGGGCCAGTAGTCTGAGGACGGAGTCTGAGAACCCAAGCTAGGCCTAGGTTTCTGGGTGAGGATATGGCAGGCACAATCCACAGACCTCAATAGAGATCCCGTGCATCTGAAGTCAGGGCAAGGATCAGACGATCGCTCAGGTTGGACTTTCTGCCCTGATGGCCCTTTCTTGAAGGGGGTTGGATCACGAGGACATGGGGGTTTTCCCACGATGGGAGTTGTGAGAAGCTCCAAACTGCAACGATTCTTCTGCAGGACAATTGAGACCTGTTGGTTGGCTCCAGGCCAACGATTCCGAGCAGGGTTCTAAGCATGGATGGCTGGGTAGCCCACCTCGCATTCCAATTGTCTCCAAGCAACAAGACAGGTTAGATCTGCTGGATGTGGGGGGCAACCGAGGAGGCTGAGTTGAAATGGACTCTCCTGTGGATGTGTCCTAATATGTTTTTGTGTCTATGGAGACCTTGGAATGAAGCGGTGGCCCTGGGCCCTGAAGGGTTCTCCTAAACAGAGGCTTTGACACAGCTCCAAGGTGCATGTTTCCCATGTGTAGATGAGATTAGTTCTGATGGGTGAGTCAAGAAACAGCCATATGCTGGTATTGAAATCCAGGCCTCTGAGGAGAGATGCCTGGAAACCAAAGCAATGGATCCGATTAGTGCCTAGGGGCCTGTTCGTTCCTTTTACCTCTGGGGACATCAGTCTACGGGTCTGAGTGCAGGTAGGTGCTCAGATGGGCTCAGATTGCCCCTGTTTGTCCTGGGAAGCCATAACTCTTGGGATGGCCTCAGGGACTTTGGAGGTTATCCTATTAGTAGGGTTATGGCCATTGGAATGGGCACATACAATTCCCTAGGAGAGGGCAAGTACAGTCCTCAGGTTTGGCTCCAGGGCCCTGAGCCTGTAGGGTATGTAGGCCAGAGCTGTTTGGACAGTTGTCTGAAAACACAAACTCGGCTTATGTTTTGGGTCATAGGTATGGCAGGACTGATCTACAGACCATGAGGAGAACACTTCGGGATATGAAAAAAGGGCGAGTGTGAGGCTCTTGCTCACGTTTTTGTCTCTGGATATCGTGTCACTCATGGTCGTGAAATTGCCGGGTGACTTCATGGGAAATGGACGAGTCTTACTCTCTGGGGGTTCGGTCCCCTCCAAAGAGTTTGCGGTCATTCTGGGGTTGGAAGAAGTCCGTTTTTTTGTTGTTGTTGTCGATTTGTTTCATTTTGTTTTTCAACCTCAGATGTCCCACCAAATGAGGGATTCCAGAGTAGAGCCCTGGGGTGGGGCGACTGGACAACCAGAAATCTGGTTAAAAATTGGGGACTAGGGACATGTCAAGCCCATTAGGACATCTAATGGTCCAGCCACTGAAAGGACTTACTAGAGGACAGGACTCACGCTGAGGTCACAATGCATGTTTATGCACTCGTCGCACTCAAGAATGGGCGGGGCCTCAGGGTGAATGCTGGTTTCTCCTACACTGAACGTTGGACAACATGCCAACCACAAGGTTTCTTGCCATGGGTCAGGAAGAGTTCTGATTTCTGCATCACAGTCACCCGTGGGCAGTGATTGGAGATAAGGTCTAGGTTCTGAAGCCTGAAAACTGAGGTAGGGAAGAGATGATGACCTAAGGCCATGGCGGGTCTGATGTTCTCAGGGTGCGGTCAGCTGTCTGGGTGTTGGTCAGCAGGTCCGGGCTCAGGTTGTGTCAGACAGTGCATTAGTGCCCAGGTTAGACTATATAATTTGGGTATATTCGAGTGCCGTGTAGGTTTATCCTCATTTAAGCTGCCTGGGGAGCTCATTAGGCAATACATTTTTTCTAGAGGGCAGGCAGAGTGCTTCATTGTCGGTCCAGAATTGCCAAACCTGAGGGCATCGGGGCCAGGAGAGTGAGGACCGAAGTCTGAGAACACAAGCTAGTCTTCGGATTCAGGGTAAGGGCACGGCAGGTACCCCCTGCAGATCTGAACCAATATCTCATGCATCTGAAGTCAGGGCGAGGATCCGACGTTGGTTCAGGTTGGAGTTTCTGTGCATGACGGCCCCTTCATGAAGGGAGCGGAATCTCGAGGCCATGGAGGTTTTCCACGTTGGGAGATGTGGGATGCCCCCTTCAAGGATTCCTTCTGCGGGACAATTGAGACCTGTTGGACAGCTCCAGGACATCCCATATGGAATGACTCCAGAGCACTGTTCCAGGATGGATGCCTGGGAAGTCCGCCTCGCCTTCCAATTGTCTCCTAGCAACAAGACAGTTTAGATCTAATGGATCTGCGGGAGCAACCGGAGTGGCTGAGTTGAAATGCACTTTCCAGAGGATGGGTCCTAACGTGTGTTTGTGTCCATGAGGGCCTTGGAATGGGGAGGTGGCACCGGGACCCTGAAGTATTCTCCTAAGCTTTGGCATAGCTCCCATGCACAAGTTTCCTTGTGGAGACGAGATTTGTTCTGATGGGTGCCTCAGGAAATCCCCTCTGCTGGTATTGGAATCCAGGCTTTTGAGGAGACATGCCTGTAAACCAAAGCAATGGATCCGATAATGGCCTCGGGTCCTGTCTGCTTCAATCTTCTTGGTATGAGTGGAGGTAGATGAGTGGAGGTAGATGCTCAGCCGGTATCAACCGCCCTTTTTTGTCCCGGGCGACCTACACTATTGGGATGGCCTCAGGGACTTTGGAGGGTTCTCCTAATTTGTACGATTTTTGACAATGGAATGGGCAGAATTCCCATAGATTGGGTTGGGGAAGTCCTAATGGGTGGCTCTAGGGGCCCCAGCCTGGAAGGAGTGTGGCCCAGGACTTTGAGGACAGAAGACTGAAAACACAAATTCAGCTTAAGTTTGGGGACGTAGGTATGGCACGCCCGATCTACAAACCATGAGAAGAACTCTTCAGGATATGAAGAATGAGCGAGTCTGAGGCGCTTGCTCAGGCTTTTGTCTCTGGATTTTGTTTCAGCGATGGCCGTGGAATGTTGGGGAGGTCTCATGGGCCATGGACGAATCTTTCTCTCTCTGGATTTGGCCCGATCCCAATTGTTTTTCGTCAATCTGTGGGATGGGAGGACTCCTTTCAGGTTTGTTACCTCAGGTGTCCCACCAAAAGAGGAATTCCAAAGCAGAGCCCTGGGGAAGAGTGAAGGGACAACCCGAACTATGGTTAAAAATTGAGGCCTAGGGGCATGGCAAGCCCAATATGCTGTCTCTTCATATAGGCCCTGAGAGGCCTTACCTGAGGTCTGGGCTCAGGCTGAGGGTCACAATGTGTGTTTGTGACCAATGTGGCCCGCAAGCATGGGCTGGGCCTCATGGGCCACGCTTGTTTCAACTACACTGAATGTTGGACAACATGCCAACCACAAGGTTTCTTGCCATGGGGAACAGTTCTGATTTCTGCATCATTTTCAACCCTGGGCAGTGGTTGGAGATAAGGTCTAGGTTCTGGAGCCTGAAAACCGCAGTTGGGAAGAGATGACGACCTAAGGCCATGGCGGGTCCGATGTGCTCAGTGTGCGGCCAACTGTCTGGGTGGGACCAGGAGGTCCAGGCTCAGGCTGGGTCAGAAGGGGAAATAGTGCCCAGGTCAGCCTATATGTTTGGGGTACAGCCGAATGGCGTGCAGGTTGATCCTCATTTGGGGTTTCGGGGTAGCCCTGAGGGCAATGTTTTACTTCTGTAGGGCAGGCAGAGTGCGGCATTGTAGTTCTGGATTGCCCAACTGGAGGGCTTGTGGGCCAGTAGTCTGAGGACGGAGTCTGTGAACCCAAGCTAGGCCTAGGTTTCTGGGTGAGGATATGGCAGGCACAATCTACAGACCTCAATAGAGATCTCGTGCATCTGAAGTCAGGGCAAGGATCAGACGATCGCTCAGGTTGGACTTTCTGCCCTGATGGCCCTTTCTTGAAGGGGGTTGGATCACGAGGACATGGGGGTTTTCCCACGATGGGAGTTGTGAGAAGCTCCAAACTGCAAAGATTCTTCTGCAGGACAATTGAGACCTGTTGGTTGGCTCCAGGCCAACGATTCCGAGCAGGGTTCTAAGCATGGATGGCTGGGTAGCCCACCTCGCATTCCAATTGTCTCCAAGCAACAAGACAGGTTAGATCTGCTGGATGTGGGGGGCAACCGAGGAGGCTGAGTTGAAATGGACTCTCCTGTGGATGTGTCCTAATATGTTTTTGTGTCTATGGAGACCTTGGAATGAAGTGGTGGCCCTGGGCCCTGAAGGGTTCTCCTAAACAGAGGCTTTGACACAGCTCCAACGTGCATGTTTCCCATGTGTAGATGAGATTTGTTCTGATGGGTGAGTCAAGAAACAGCCATATGCTGGTATTGAAATCCAGGCCTCTGAGGAGAGATGCCTGGAAACCAAAGCAATGGATCCGATTAGTGCCTAGGGGCCTGTTCGTTCCTTTTTACCTCTGGGGACATTAGTCTACGGGTCTGAGTGCAGGTAGGTGCTCAGATGGGCTCTGATTGCCCCTGTTTGTCCTGGGAAGCCATAACTCTTGGGATGGCCTCAGGGACTTTGGAGGTTATCCTATTAGTAGGGTTGTGGCCATTGGAATGGGCACATACAATTCCCTTGGAGAGGGCAAGTACAGTCCTCAGGTTTGGCTCCAGGGCCCTGAGCCTGTAGGGTGTGTAGGCCAGAGCTGTTTGGACAGTTGTCTGAAAACACAAACTCGGCTTATGTTTTGGGTCATAGGTATGGCAGGACTGATCTACACACCATGAGGAGAACACTTCGGGATATGAAAAAAGGGCGAGTGTGAGGCTCTTGCTCAAGTTTTTGTCTCTGGATATCGTGTCACTCATGGTCGTGAAATTGCCGGGTGACTTCATGGGAAATGGACGAGTCTTACTCTCTGGGGGTTCGGTCCCCTCCAAAGAGTTTGCGGTCATTCTGGGGTTGGAAGAAGTCCGTTTTTTTGTTGTAGTTGTCGATTTGTTTCATTTTGTTTTTCAACCTCAGATGTCCCACCAAATGAGGGATTCCAGAGTAGAGCCCTGGGGTGGGGCGACTGGACAACCAGAAATCTGGTTAAAAATTGGGGACTAGGGACATGTCAAGCCCATTATGATATCTAATGGTCCAGCCACTGAAAGGACTTACTAGAGGACAGGACTCACGCTGAGGTCACAATGCGTGTTTATGCACTCGTCGCACTCAAGAATGGGCGGGGCCTCAGGGTGAATGCTGGTTTCTCCTACACTGAACGTTGGACAACATGCCAACCACAAGGTTTCTTGCCATGGGTCAGGAAGAGTTCTGATTTCTGCATCACAGTCACCCGTGGGCAGTGATTGGAGATAATGTCTAGGTTCTGAAGCCTGAAAACTGAGGTAGGGAAGAGATGATGACCTAAGGCCATGGCGGGTCGGATGTTCTCAGGGTGCGGTCAGCTGTCTGGGTGTTGGTCAGCAGGTCCGGGCTCAGGTTGTGTCAGACCGTGCATTAGTGCCCAGGTTAGACTATATAATTTGGGTACATTCGAGTGCCGTGTAGGTTTATCCTCATTTAAGCTGCCTGGGGAGCTCATTAGGCAATACATTTTTTCTAGAGGGCAGGCAGAGTGCTTCATTGTCGGTCCGGAATTGCCAAACCTGAGGGCTTCGGGGCCAGGAGAGTGAGTCCGGAAGTCTGAGAACACAAGCTAGTCTTCGGATTCAGGGTAAGGGCACGGCAGGTACCCCCTGCAGATCTGAACCAATATCTCATGCATCTGAAGTCAGGGCGAGGATCCGACGTTGGCTCAGGTTGGAGTTTCTGTGCATGACGGCCCCTTCATGAAGGGAGCGGAATCTCGAGGCCATGGAGGTTTTCCACGTTGGGAGATGTGGGATGCCCCCTTCAAGGATTCCTTCTGCGGGACAATTGAGACCTGTTGGACAGCTCCAGGACATCCCATATGGAATGACTCCAGAGCACTGTTCCAGGATGGATGCCTGGGAAGTCCGCCTCGCCTTCCAATTGTCTCCTAGCAACAAGACAGTTTAGATCTAATGGATCTGCGGGAGCAACCGGGGTGGCTGAGTTGAAATGCACTTTCCAGAGGATGGGTCCTAACGTGTGTTTGTGTCCATGAGGGCCTTGGAATGGGGAGGTGGCACCGGGACCCTGAAGTATTCTCCTAAGCTTTGGCATAGCTCCCATGCAAAAGATTCCTTGTGGAGACGAGATTTGTTCTGATGGGTGCCTCAGGAAATCCCCTCTGCTGTTATTGGAATCCAGGCTTTTGAGGAGACATGCCTGTAAACCAAAGCAATGGATCCGATAATGGCCTCGAGTCCTGTCTGGTTCAATCTTCTTGGTATGAGTGGAGGTAGATGAGTGGAGGTAGATGCTCAGCCGGTATCAACCGCCCTTTATGTCCCGGGTGACCTACACTATTGGGATGGCCTAAGGGACTTTGGAGGGTTCTCCTAATTTGTACGATTTTTGACAATGGAATGGGCAGAATTCCCATGGATTGGGTGGGGGCAGTCCTAATGTGTGGCTCCAGGGGCCCCAGCATGGAGGGAGTGTGGCCCAGGACTTTGAGGACAGAAGACTGAAAACACAAACTCAGCTTAAGTTTGGGGACGTAGGTATGGCACGCCCGATCTACAAACCATGAGAAGAACTCTTCAGGATATGAAGAATGAGCGAGTCTGAGGCGCTTGCTCAGGCTTTTGTCTCTGGATTTTGTTTCAGCGATGGCCGTGGAATGTTGGGGAGGTCTCATGGGCCATGGACGAATCTTCCTCTCTGTGGATGTGGCCTGATCCCAATAGTTTTTCGTCAATCTGTGGGATGGGAGGACTCCTTTCAGGTTTGTTACCTCAGGTGTCCCACCAAAAGAGGAATTCCAAAGCAGAGCCCTGGGGAAGAGTGAAGGGACAACCCGAACTATGGTTAAAAATTGGGGCCTAGGGGCATGGCAAGCCCAATATGCTGTCTCTTCATATAGGCACTGAGAGGCCTTACCTGAGGACTGGGCTCAGGCTGAGGGTCACAATGTGTGTTTGTGACCAATGTGGCCCGCAAGCATGGGCTGGGCCTCATGGGCCACGCTTGTTTCAACTACACTGAACGTTGGACAACATGCCAACCACAAGGTTTCTTGCCATGGGGAAAGAGTTCTGATTTCTGCATCATTTTCAACCCTGGGCAGTGGTTGGAGATAAGGTCTAGGTTCTGGAGCCTGAAAACCGCAGTTGGGAAGAGATGACGACCTAAGGCCATGGCGGGTCCGATGTGCTCAGTGTGCGGCCAGCTGTCTGGGTGGGACCAGGAGGTCCAGGCTCAGGCTGGGTCAGAAGGGGAAATAGTGCCCAGGTCAGCCTATATGTTTGGGGTACAGCCGAATGGCGTGCAGGTTGATCCTCATTTGGGGTTTCGGGGTAGCCCTGAGGGCAATGTTTTACTTCTGTAGGGCAGGCAGAGTGCGGCATTGTAGTTCTGGATTGCCCAACTGGAGGGCTTGTGGGCCAGTAGTCTGAGGACGGAGTCTGAGAACCCAAGCTAGGCCTAGGTTTCTGTGTGAGGATATGGCAGGCACAATCTACAGACCTCAATAGAGATCTCGTGCATCTGAAGTCAGGGCAAGGATCAGACGATCGCTCAGGTTGGACTTTCTGCCCTGATGGCCCTTTCTTGAAGGGGGTTGGAACTCGATGACATGGGGGTTTTCCCACGATGGGAGTTGTGAGAAGCTCCAAACTGCAAAGATTCTTCTGCAGGACAATTGAGACCTGTTGGTTGGCTCCAGGCCAACGATTCCGAGCAGGGTTCTAAGGATGGATGGCTGGGTAGCCCACCTCGCATTCCAATTGTCTCCAAGCAACAAGACAGGTTAGATCTGCTGGATGTGGGGGGCAACCGAGGAGGCTGAGTTGAAATGGACTCTCCTGTGGATGTGTCCTAATATGTTTTTGTGTCTATGGAGACCTTGGAATGAAGTGGTGGCCCTGGGCCCTGAAGGGTTCTCCTAAACAGAGGCTTTGACACAGCTCCAACGTGCATGTTTCCCATGTGTAGATGAGATTTGTTCTGATGGGTGAGTCAAGAAACAGCCATATGCTGGTACTGAAATCCAGGCCTCTGAGGAGAGATGCCTGGAAACCAAAGCAATGGATCCGATTAGTGCCTAGGGGCCTGTTCGTTCCTTTTTACCTCTGGGGACATCAGTCTACGGGTCTGAGTGCAGGTAGGTGCTCAGATGGGCTCTGATTGCCCCTGTTTGTCCTGGGAAGCCACAACTCTTCGGATGGCCTCAGGGAATTTGGAGGTTATCCTATTAGTAGGGTCGTGGCCATTGGAATGGGCACATACAATTCCCTTGGAGAGGGCAAGTACAGTCCTCAGGTTTGGCTCCAGGGCCCTGAGCCTGTAGGGTGTGTAGGCCAGAGCTGTTTGGACAGTTGTCTGAAAACACAAACTCGGCTTATGTTTTGGGTCATAGGTATGGCAGGACTGATCTACAGACCATGAGGAGAACACTTCGGGATATGAAAAAAGGGCGAGTGTGAGGCTCTTGCTCAAGTTTTTGTCTCTGGATATCGTGTCACTCATGGTCGTGAAATTGCCGGGTGACTTCATGGGAAATGGACGAGTCTTACTCTCTGGGGGTTCGGTCCCGTCCACAGAGTTTGGGGTCATTCTGGGGATGGAAGAAGTCCGTTTTTTTGTTGTTGTTGTCGATTTGTTTCATTTTGTTTTTCAACCTCAGATGTCCCACCAAATGAGGGATTCCAGAGTAGAGCCCTGGGGTGGGGCGACTGGACAACCAGAAATCTGGTTAAAAATTGGGGACTAGGGACATGTCAAGCCCATTATGACATCTAATGGTCCAGCCACTGAGAGGACTTACTAGAGGACAGGACTCACGCTGAGGTCACAATGCGTGTTTATGCACTCGTCACACTCAAGAATGGGCGGGGCCTCAGGGTGAAAGCTGGTTTCTCCTACACTGAACGTTGGACAACATGCCAACCACAAGGTTTCTTGCCATGGGTCAGGAAGAGTTCTGATTTCTGCATCACAGTCACCCGTGGGCAGTGATTGGAGATAAGGTCTAGGTTCTGAAGCCTGAAAACTGAGGTAGGGAAGAGATGATGACCTAAGGCCATGGCGTGTCTGATGTGCTCAGCGTGCGGTCAGCTGTCTTGGTGTTGGTCAGCAAGTCCGGGCTCAGGTTGTGTCAGACAGTGCATTAGTGCCCAGGTTAGACTATATAATTTGGGTATATTCGAGTGCCGTGTAGGTTTATCTTCATTTAAGCTGCCTGGGCAGCTCATTAGGCAATATATTTTTTCTAGAGGGCAGGCAGAGTGCTTCATTGTCGGTCCGGAATTGCCAAACATGAGGGCTTCAGGGCCAGGAGAGTGAACGGAAGTCTGAGAACACAAGCTAGACTTCGGATTCAGGGTGAGGGCACGGCAGGTACCCCCTACAGATCTGAACCAATATCTCATGCATCTGAAGTCAGGGCGAGGATCCGACGTTGGCTCAGGTTGGAGTTTCTGTGCATGACGGCCCCTTCATGAAGGGCGCGGAATCTCGAGGCCATGGAGGTTTTCCACGTTGGGAGATGTGGGATGCCCCCTTCAAGGATTCCTTCTGCGGGACAATTGAGACCTGTTGGACAGCTCCAGGACATCCCATATGGAATGACTCCAGAGCACCGTTCCAGGATGGATGCCTGGGAAGTCCGCCTCGCCTTCCAATTGTCTCCTAGCAACAAGACAGTTTAGATCTAATGGATCTGCGGGAGCAACCGGGGTGGCTGAGTTGAAATGCACTTTCCAGAGGATGGTTCCTAACGTGTGTTTGTGTCCATGAGGGCCTTGGAATGGGGAGGTGGCACCGGGACCCTGAAGTATTCTCCTAAGCTTTGGCATAGCTCCCATGCACAAGTTTCCTTGTGGAGACAAGATTTGTTCTGATGGGTGCCTCAGGAAATCCCCTCTGCTGGTATTGGAATCCAGGCTTTTGAAGAGACATGCCTGTAAACCAAAGCAATGGATCCGATAATGGCCTCGGGTCCTGTCTGGTTCAATCTTCTTGGTATGAGTGGAGGTAGATGAGAGGAGGTAGATGCTCAGCCGGTATCAACCGCCCTTTTTTGTCCCGGGCGACCTACACTATTGGGATGGCCTCAGGGACTTTGGAGAGTTCTCCTAATTTGTACGATTTTTGACAATGGAATGGGCAGAATTCCCATGGATTGGGTGGGGGCAGTCCTAATGTGTGGCTCCAGGGGCCCCAGCCTGGAGGGAGTGTGGCCCAGGACTTTGAGGACAGAAGACTGAAAACACAAACTCAGCTTAAGTTTGGGGACGTAGGTATGGCACGCCCGATCTACAAACCATGAGAAGAACTCTTCAGGATATGAAGAATGAGCGAGTCTGAGGAGCTTGCTCAGGCTTTTGTCTCTAGATTTTGTTTCAGCGATGGCCGTGGAATGTTGGGGAGGTCTCATGGGCCATGGACGAATCTTCCTCTCTGTGTTTTGGCCCGATCCCAATTGTTTTTCGTCAATCTGTGGGATGGGAGGACTCCTTTCAGGTTTGTTACCTCAGGTGTCCCACCGAAAGAGGAATTCCAAAGCAGAGCCCTGGGGAAGAGTGAAGGGACAACCCGAACTATGGTTAAAAATTGGGGCCTAGGGGCATGGCAAGCCCAATATGCTGTCTCTTCATATAGGCCCTGAGAGGCCTTACCTGAGGACTGGGCTCAGGCTGAGGGTCACAATGTGTGTTTGTGACCAATGTGGCCCGCAAGCATGGGCTGGGCCTCATGGGCCACGCTTGTTTCAACTACACTGAACGTTGGACAACATGCCAACCACAAGGTTTCTTGCCATGGGGAAAGAGTTCTGATTTCTGCATCATTTTCAACCCTGGGCAGTGGTTGGAGATAAGGTCTAGGTTCTGGAGCCTGAAAACCGCAGTTGGGAAGAGATGACGACCTAAAGCCATGGCAGGTCCGATGTGCTCAGTGTGCGGCCAGCTGTCTGAGTGGGACCAGGAGGTCCAGGCTCAGGCTGGGTCAGAAGGGGAAATAGTGCCCAGGTCAGCCTATATGTTTGGGGTACAGCCGAATGGCGTGCAGGTTGATCCTCATTTGGGGTTTCGGGGTAGCCCTGAGGGCAATTTTTTACTTCTGTAGGGCAGGCAGAGTGTGGCATTGTATTTCTGGATTGCCCAACTGGAGGGCTTGTGGGCCAGTAGTCTGAGGACGGAGTCTGAGAACCCAAGCTAGGCCTAGGTTTCTGGGTGAGGAT
Source organism: Mustela nivalis (assembly GCF_964662115.1). Lineage (NCBI taxonomy): Eukaryota > Metazoa > Chordata > Mammalia > Carnivora > Mustelidae > Mustela > Mustela nivalis. The sequence goes on from NW_028135166.1 coordinate 16,603, forward strand.
ATGGCAGGCACAATCTACAGACCTCAATCGAGATCCCGTGCATCTGAAGTCAGGGCAAGGATCAGACGATCGCTCAGGTTGGACTTTCTGCCCTGATGGCCCTTTCTTGAAGGGGGTTGAAACCCGAGGACATGGGGGTTTTCCCACGATGGGAGTTGTGAGAAGCTCCAAACTGCAAAGATTCTTCTGCAGGACAATTGAGACCTGTTGGTTGGCTCCAGGCCAACGATTCCGAGCAGGGTTCTAAGGATGGATGGCTGGGTAGCCCACCTCGCATTCCAATTGTCTCCAAGCAACAAGACAGGTTAGATCTGCTGGATGTGGGGGGCAACCGAGGAGGCTGAGTTGAAATGGACTCTCCTGTGGATGTGTCCTAATATGTTTTTGTGTCTATGGAGACCTTGGAATGAAGCGGTGGCCCTGGGGCCCTGAAGGGTTCTCCTAAACAGAGGCTTTGACACAGCTCCAACGTGCATGTTTCCCATGTGTAGATGAGATTTGTTCTGATGGGTGAGTCAAGAAACAGCCATATGCTGGTATTGAAATCCAGGCCTCTGAGGAGAGATGCCTGGAAACCAAAGCAATGGATCCGATTAGTGCCTAGGGGCCTGTTCGTTCCTTTTTACCTCTGGGGACATCAGTCTACGGGTCTGAGTGCAGGTAGGTGCTCAGATGGGCTCAGATTGCCCCTGTTTGTCCTGGGAAGCCACAACTCTTGGGATGGCCTCAGGGACTTTGGAGGTTATCCTATTAGTAGGGTCGTGGCCATTGGAATGGGCACATACAATTCCCTTGGAGAGGGCAAGTACCGTCCTCAGGTTTGGCTCCAGGGCCCTGAGCCTGTAGGGTGTGTAGGCCAGAGCTGTTTGGACAGTTGTCTGAAAACACAAACTCGGCTTATGTTTTGGGTCATAGGTATGGCAGGACTGATCTACAGACCATGAGGAGAACACTTCGGGATATGAAAAAAGGGCGAGTGTGAGGCTCTTGCTCAAGTTTTTGTCTCTGGATATCGTGTCACTCATGGTCGTGAAATTGCCGGGTGACTTCATGGGAAATGGACGAGTCTTACTCTCTGGGAGTTCGGTCCCGTCCACAGAGTTTGGGGTCATTCTGGGGATGGAAGAAGTCAGTTTTTTTGTTGTTGTTGTCGATTTGTTTCATTTTGTTTTTCAACCTCAGATGTCCCACCAAATGAGGGATTCCAGAGTAGAGCCCTGGGGTGGGGCGACTGGACAACCAGAAATCTGGTTAAAAATTGGGGACTAGGGACATGTCAAGCCCATTATGACATCTAATGGTCCAGCCACTGAGAGGACTTACTAGAGGACAGGACTCACGCTGAGGTCACAATGCGTATTTATGCACTCGTCGCACTCAAGAATGGGCGGGGCCTCAGGGTGAATGCTGGTTTCTCCTACACTGAACGTTGACAACATGCCAACCACAAGGTTTCTTGCCATGGGTCAGGAAGAGTTCTGATTTCTGCATCACAGTCACCCGTGGGCAGTGATTGGAGATAAGGTCTAGGTTCTGAAGCCTGAAAACTGAGGTAGGGAAGAGATGATGACCTAAGGCCATGGCGGGTCTGAGGTTCTCAGGGTGCGGTCAGCTGTCTGGGTGTTGGTCAGCAGGTCCGGGCTCAGGTTGTGTCAGACAGTGCATTAGTGCCCAGGTTAGACTATATAATTTGGGTACATTCGAGTGCCGTGTAGGTTTATCCTCATTTAAGCTGCCTGGGGAGCTCATTAGGCAATACATTTTTTCTAGAGGGCAGGCAGAGTGCTTCATTGTCGGTCCGGAATTGCCAAACCTGAGGGCTTCGGGGCCAGGAGAGTGAGTCCGGAAGTCTGAGAACACAAGCTAGTCTTCGGATTCAGGGTAAGGGCACGGCAGGTACCCCCTGCAGATCTGAACCAATATCTCATGCATCTGAAGTCAGGGCGAGGATCCGACGTTGGCTCAGGTTGGAGTTTCTGTGCATGACGGCCCCTTCATGAAGGGAGCGGAATCTCGAGGCCATGGAGGTTTTCCACGTTGGGAGATGTGGGATGCCCCCTTCAAGGATTCCTTCTGCGGGACAATTGAGACCTGTTGGACAGCTCCAGGACATCCCATATGGAATGACTCCAGAGCACTGTTCCAGGATGGATGCCTGGGAAGTCCGCCTCGCCTTCCAATTGTCTCCTAGCAACAAGACAGTTTAGATCTAATGGATCTGCGGGAGCAACCGGGGTGGCTGAGTTGAAATGCACTTTCCAGAGGATGGGTCCTAACGTGTGTTTGTGTCCAGGAGGGCCTTGGAATGGGGAGGTGGCACCGGGACCCTGAAGTATTCTCCTAAGCTTTGGCATAGCTCCCATGCAAAAGATTCCTTGTGGAGACGAGATTTGTTCTGATGGGTGCCTCAGGAAATCCCCTCTGCTGTTATTGGAATCCAGGCTTTTGAGGAGACATGCCTGTAAACCAAAGCAATGGATCCGATAATGGCCTCGGGTCCTGTCTGGTTCAATCTTATTGGTATGAGTGGAGGTAGATGAGTGGAGGTAGATGCTCAGCCGGTATCAACCGCCCTTTATGTCCCGGGTGACCTACACTATTGGGATGGCCTAAGGGACTTTGGAGGGTTCTCCTAATTTGTACGATTTTTGACAATGGAATGGGCAGAATTCCCATGGATTGGGTGGGGGAAGTCCTAATGTGTGGCTCCAGGGGCCCCAGCCTGGAGGGAGTGTGGCCCAGGACTTTGAGGACAGAAGACTGAAAACACAAACTCAGCTTAAGTTTGGGGACGTAGGTATGGCACGCCCGATCTACAAACCATGAGAAGAACTCTTCAGGATATGAAGAATGAGCGAGTCTGAGGCGCTTGCTCAGGCTTTTGTCTCTGGATTTTGTTTCAGCGATGGCCGTGGAATGTTGGGGAGGTCTCATGGGCCATGGACGAATCTTCCTCTCTGTGGATGTGGCCTGATCCCAATTGTTTTTCGTCAATCTGTGGGATGGGAGGACTCCTTTCAGGTTTGTTACCTCAGGTGTCCCACCAAAAGAGGAATTCCAAAGCAGAGCCCTGGGGAAGAGTGAAGGGACAACCCGAACTATGGTTAAAAATTGGGGCCTAGGGGCAAGGCAAGCCCAATATGCTGTCTCTTCATATAGGCCCTGAGAGGCCTTACCTGAGGACTGGGCTCAGGCTGAGGGTCAGAATGTGTGTTTGTGACCAATGTGGCCCGCAAGCATGGGCTGGGCCTCATGGGCCACGCTTGTTTCAACTACACTGAATGTTGGACAACATGCCAACCACAAGGTTTCTTGCCATGGGGAAAGAGTTCTGATTTCTGCATCATTTTCAACCCTGGGCAGTGGTTGGAGATAAGGTCTAGGTTCTGGAGCCTGAAAACCGCAGTTGGGAAGAGATGACGACCTAAGGCCATGGCGGGTCCGATGTGCTCAGTGTGCGGCCAGCTGTCTGGGTGGGACCAGGAGGTCCAGGCTCAGGCTGGGTCAGAAGGGGAAATAGTGCCCAGGTCAGCCTATATGTTTGGGGTACAGCCGAATGGCGTGCAGGTTGATCCTCATTTGGGGTTTCGGGGTAGCCCTGAGGGCAATGTTTTACTTCTGTAGGGCAGGCAGAGTGCGGCATTGTAGTTCTGGATTGCCCAACTGGAGGGCTTGTGGGCCAGTAGTCTGAGGACGGCGTCTGAGAACCCAAGATAGGCCTAGGTTTCTGGGTGAGGATATGGCAGGCACAATCCACAGACCTCAATAGAGATCCCGTGCATCTGAAGTCAGGGCAAGGATCAGACGATCGCTCAGGTTGGACTTTCTGACCTGATGGCCCTTTCTTGAAGGGGGTTGGATCACGAGGACATGGGGGTTTTCCCACGATGGGAGTTGTGAGAAGCTCCAAACTGCAACGATTCTTCTGCAGGACAATTGAGACCTGTTGGTTGGCTCCAGGCCAACGATTCCGAGCAGGGTTCTAAGGATGGATGGCTGGGTAGCCCACCTCGCATTCCAATTGTCTCCAAGCAACAAGACAGGTTAGATCTGCTGGATGTGGGGGGCAACCGAGGAGGCTGAGTTGAAATGGACTCTCCTGTGGATGTGTCCTAATATGTTTTTGTGTCTATGGAGACCTTGGAATGAAGCGGTGGCCCTGGGGCCCTGAAGGGTTCTCCTAAACAGAGGCTTTGACACAGCTCCAAGGTGCATGTTTCCCATGTGTAGATGAGATTAGTTCTGATGGGTGAGTCAAGAAACAGCCATATGCTGGTATTGAAATCCAGGCCTCTGAGGAGAGATGCCTGGAAACCAAAGCAATGGATCCGATTAGTGCCTAGGGGCCTGTTCGTTCCTTTTACCTCTGGGGACATCAGTCTACGGGTCTGAGTGCAGGTAGGTGCTCAGATGGGCTCAGATTGCCCCTGTTTGTCCTGGGAAGCCATAACTCTTGGGATGGCCTCAGGGACTTTGGAGGTTATCCTATTAGTAGGGTTATGGCCATTGGAATGGGCACATACAATTCCCTAGGAGAGGGCAAGTACAGTCCTCAGGTTTGGCTCCAGGGCCCTGAGCCTGTAGGGTGTGTAGGCCAGAGCTGTTTGGACAGTTGTCTGAAAACACAAACTCGGCTTATGTTTTGGGTCATAGGTATGGCAGGACTGATCTACAGACCATGAGGAGAACACTTCGGGATATGAAAAAAGGGCGAGTGTGAGGCTCTTGCTCACGTTTTTGTCTCTGGATATCGTGTCACTCATGGTCGTGAAATTGCCGGGTGACTTCATGGGAAATGGACGAGTCTTACTCTCTGGGGGTTCGGTCCCCTCCAAAGAGTTTGCGGTCATTCTGGGGTTGGAAGAAGTCCGTTTTTTTGTTGTTGTTGTCGATTTGTTTCATTTTGTTTTTCAACCTCAGATGTCCCACCAAATGAGGGATTCCAGAGTAGAGCCCTGGGGTGGGGCGACTGGACAACCAGAAATCTGGTTAAAAATTGGGGACTAGGGACATGTCAAGCCCATTAGGACATCTAATGGTCCAGCCACTGAAAGGACTTACTAGAGGACAGGACTCACGCTGAGGTCACAATGCGTGTTTATGCACTCGTCGCACTCAAGAATGGGCGGGGCCTCAGGGTGAATGCTGGTTTCTCCTACACTGAACGTTGGACAACATGCCAACCACAAGGTTTCTTGCCATGGGTCAGGAAGAGTTCTGATTTCTGCATCACAGTCACCCGTGGGCAGTGATTGGAGATAAGGTCTAGGTTCTGAAGCCTGAAAACTGAGGTAGGGAAGAGATGATGACCTAAGGCCATGGCGGGTCTGATGTGCTCAGGGTGCGGTCAGCTGTCTGGGTGTTGGTCAGCAGGTCCGGGCTCAGGTTGTGTCAGACAGTGCATTAGTGCCCAGGTTAGACTATATAATTTGGGTATATTCGAGTGCCGTGTAGGTTTATCCTCATTTAAGCTGCCTGGGGAGCTCATTAGGCAATACATTTTTTCTAGAGGGCAGGCAGAGTGCTTCATTGTCGGTCCAGAATTGCCAAACCTGAGGGCATCGGGGCCAGGAGAGTGAGGACCGAAGTCTGAGAACACAAGCTAGTCTTCGGATTCAGGGTAAGGGCACGGCAGGTACCCCCTGCAGATCTGAACCAATATCTCATGCATCTGAAGTCAGGGCGAGGATCCGACGTTGGTTCAGGTTGGAGTTTCTGTGCATGACGGCCCCTTCATGAAGGGAGCGGAATCTCGAGGCCATGGAGGTTTTCCACGTTGGGAGATGTGGGATGCCCCCTTCAAGGATTCCTTCTGCGGGACAATTGAGACCTGTTGGACAGCTCCAGGACATCCCATATGGAATGACTCCAGAGCACTGTTCCATGATGGATGCCTGGGAAGTCCGCCTCGCCTTCCAATTGTCTCCTAGCAACAAGACAGTTTAGATCTAATGGATCTGCGGGAGCAACCGGAGTGGCTGAGTTGAAATGCACTTTCCAGAGGATGGGTCCTAACGTGTGTTTGTGTCCAGGAGGGCCTTGGAATGGGGAGGTGGCACCGGGACCCTGAAGTATTCTCCTAAGCTTTGGCATAGCTCCCATGCAAAAGATTCCTTGTGGAGACGAGATTTGTTCTGATGGGTGCCTCAGGAAATCCCCTCTGCTGTTATTGGAATCCAGGCTTTTGAGGAGACATGCCTGTAAACCAAAGCAATGGATCCGATAATGGCCTCGGGTCCTGTCTTGTTCAATCTTCTTGGTATGAGTGGAGGTAGATGAGTGGAGGTAGATGCTCAGCCGGTATCAACCGCCCTTTTTTGTCCCGGGCGACCTACACTATTGGGATGGCCTCAGGGACTTTGGAGGGTTCTCCTAATTTGTACGATTTTTGACAATGGAATGGGCAGAATTCCCATAGATTGGGTTGGGGAAGTCCTAATGGGTGGCTCTAGGGGCCCCAGCCTGGAGGGAGTGTGGCCCAGGACTTTGAGGACAGAAGACTGAAAACGCAAATTCAGCTTAAGTTTGGGGACGTAGGTATGGCACGCCCGATCTACAAACCATGAGAAGAACTCTTCAGGATATGAAGAATGAGCGAGTCTGAGGCGCTTGCTCAGGCTTTTGTCTCTGGATTTTGTTTCAGCGATGGCCGTGGAATGTTGGGGAGGTCTCATGGGCCATGGACGAATCTTCCTCTCTCTGGATTTGGCCCGATCCCAATTGTTTTTCGTCAATCTGTGGGATGGGAGGACTCCTTTCAGGTTTGTTACCTCAGGTGTCCCACCAAAAGAGGAATTCCAAAGCAGAGCCCTGGGGAAGAGTGAAGGGACAACCCGAACTATGGTTAAAAATTGAGGCCTAGGGGCATGGCAAGCCCAATATGCTGTCTCTTCATATAGGCCCTGAGAGGCCTTACCTGAGGTCTGGGCTCAGGCTGAGGGTCACAATGTGTGTTTGTGACCAATGTGGCCCGCAAGCATGGGCTGGGCCTCATGGGCCACGCTTGTTTCAACTACACTGAACGTTGGACAACATGCCAACCACAAGGTTTCTTGCCATGGGGAACAGTTCTGATTTCTGCATCATTTTCAACCCTGGGCAGTGGTTGGAGATAAGGTCTAGGTTCTGGAGCCTGAAAACCGCAGTTGGGAAGAGATGACGACCTAAGGCCATGGCGGGTCCGATGTGCTCAGTGTGCGGCCAACTGTCTGGGTGGGACCAGGAGGTCCAGGCTCAGGCTGGGTCAGAAGGGGAAATAGTGCCCAGGTCAGCCTATATGTTTGGGGTACAGCCGAATGGCGTGCAGGTTGATCCTCATTTGGGGTTTCGCGGTAGCCCTGAGGGCAATGTTTTACTTCTGTAGGGCAGGCAGAGTGCGGCATTGTAGTTCTGGATTGCCCAACTGGAGGGCTTGTGGGCCAGTAGTCTGAGGACGGAGTCTGTGAACCCAAGCTAGGCCTAGGTTTCTGGGTGAGGATATGGCAGGCACAATCTACAGACCTCAATAGAGATCTCGTGCATCTGAAGTCAGGGCAAGGATCAGACGATCGCTCAGGTTGGACTTTCTGCCCTGATGGCCCTTTCTTGAAGGGGGTTGGATCACGAGGACATGGGGGTTTTCCCACGATGGGAGTTGTGAGAAGCTCCAAACTGCAAAGATTCTTCTGCAGGACAATTGAGACCTGTTGGTTGGCTCCAGGCCAACGATTCCGAGCAGGGTTCTAAGCATGGATGGCTGGGTAGCCCACCTCGCATTCCAATTGTCTCCAAGCAACAAGACAGGTTAGATCTGCTGGATGTGGGGGGCAACCGAGGAGGCTGAGTTGAAATGGACTCTCCTGTGGATGTGTCCTAATATGTTTTTGTGTCTATGGAGACCTTGGAATGAAGTGGTGGCCCTGGGCCCTGAAGGGTTCTCCTAAACAGAGGCTTTGACACAGCTCCAACGTGCATGTTTCCCATGTGTAGATGAGATTTGTTCTGATGGGTGAGTCAAGAAACAGCCATATGCTGGTATTGAAATCCAGGCCTCTGAGGAGAGATGCCTGGAAACCAAAGCAATGGATCCGATTAGTGCCTAGGGGCCTGTTCGTTCCTTTTTACCTCTGGGGACATTAGTCTACGGGTCTGAGTGCAGGTAGGTGCTCAGATGGGCTCAGATTGCCCCTGTTTGTCCTGGGAAGCCATAACTCTTGGGATGGCCTCAGGGACTTTGGAGGTTATCCTATTAGTAGGGTTGTGGCCATTGGAATGGGCACATACAATTCCCTTGGAGAGGGCAAGTACAGTCCTCAGGTTTGGCTCCAGGGCCCTGAGCCTGTAGGGTGTGTAGGCCAGAGCTGTTTGGACAGTTGTCTGAAAACACAAACTCGGCTTATGTTTTGGGTCATAGGTATGGCAGGACTGATCTACAGACCATGAGGAGAACACTTCGGGATATGAAAAAAGGGCGAGTGTGAGGCTCTTGCTCAAGTTTTTGTCTCTGGATATCGTGTCACTCATGGTCGTGAAATTGCCGGGTGACTTCATGGGAAATGGACGAGTCTTACTCTCTGGGGGTTCGGTCCCCTCCAAAGAGTTTGCGGTCATTCTGGGGTTGGAAGAAGTCCGTTTTTTTGTTGTAGTTGTCGATTTGTTTCATTTTGTTTTTCAACCTCAGATGTCCCACCAAATGAGGGATTCCAGAGTAGAGCCCTGGGGTGGGGCGACTGGACAACCAGAAATCTGGTTAAAAATTGGGGACTAGGGACATGTCAAGCCCATTATGATATCTAATGGTCCAGCCACTGAAAGGACTTACTAGAGGACAGGACTCACGCTGAGGTCACAATGCGTGTTTATGCACTCGTCGCACTCAAGAATGGGCGGGGCCTCAGGGTGAATGCTGGTTTCTCCTACACTGAACGTTGGACAACATGCCAACCACAAGGTTTCTTGCCATGGGTCAGGAAGAGTTCTGATTTCTGCATCACAGTCACCCGTGGGCAGTGATTGGAGATAATGTCTAGGTTCTGAAGCCTGAAAACTGAGGTAGGGAAGAGATGATGACCTAAGGCCATGGCGGGTCGGATGTTCTCAGGGTGCGGTCAGCTGTCTGGGTGTTGGTCAGCAGGTCCGGGCTCAGGTTGTGTCAGACAGTGCATTAGTGCCCAGGTTAGACTATATAATTTGGGTACATTCGAGTGCCGTGTAGGTTTATCCTCATTTAAGCTGCCTGGGGAGCTCATTAGGCAATACATTTTTTCTAGAGGGCAGGCAGAGTGCTTCATTGTCGGTCCGGAATTGCCAAACCTGAGGGCTTCGGGGCCAGGAGAGTGAGTCCGGAAGTCTGAGAACACAAGCTAGTCTTCGGATTCAGGGTAAGGGCACGGCAGGTACCCCCTGCAGATCTGAACCAATATCTCATGCATCTGAAGTCAGGGCGAGGATCCGACGTTGGCTCAGGTTGGAGTTTCTGTGCATGACGGCCCCTTCATGAAGGGAGCGGAATCTCGAGGCCATGGAGGTTTTCCACGTTGGGAGATGTGGGATGCCCCCTTCAAGGATTCCTTCTGCGGGACAATTGAGACCTGTTGGACAGCTCCAGGACATCCCATATGGAATGACTCCAGAGCACTGTTCCAGGATGGATGCCTGGGAAGTCCGCCTCGCCTTCCAATTGTCTCCTAGCAACAAGACAGTTTAGATCTAATGGATCTGCGGGAGCAACCGGGGTGGCTGAGTTGAAATGCACTTTCCAGAGGATGGGTCCTAACGTGTGTTTGTGTCCATGAGGGCCTTGGAATGGGGAGGTGGCACCGGGACCCTGAAGTATTCTCCTAAGCTTTGGCATAGCTCCCATGCAAAAGATTCCTTGTGGAGACGAGATTTGTTCTGATGGGTGCCTCAGGAAATCCCCTCTGCTGTTATTGGAATCCAGGCTTTTGAGGAGACATGCCTGTAAACCAAAGCAATGGATCCGATAATGGCCTCGGGTCCTGTCTGGTTCAATCTTCTTGGTATGAGTGGAGGTAGATGAGTGGAGGTAGATTCTCAGCCGGTATCAACCGCCCTTTATGTCCCGGGTGACCTACACTATTGGGATGGCCTAAGGGACTTTGGAGGGTTCTCCTAATTTGTACGATTTTTGACAATGGAATGGGCAGAATTCCCATGGATTGGGTGGGGGCAGTCCTAATGTGTGGCTCCAGGGGCCCCAGCATGGAGGGAGTGTGGCCCAGGACTTTGAGGACAGAAGACTGAAAACACAAACTCAGCTTAAGTTTGGGGACGTAGGTATGGCACGCCCGATCTACAAACCATGAGAAGAACTCTTCAGGATATGAAGAATGAGCGAGTCTGAGGCGCTTGCTCAGGCTTTTGTCTCTGGATTTTGTTTCAGCGATGGCCGTGGAATGTTGGGGAGGTCTCATGGGCCATGGACGAATCTTCCTCTCTGTGGATGTGGCCTGATCCCAATAGTTTTTCGTCAATCTGTGGGATGGGAGGACTCCTTTCAGGTTTGTTACCTCAGGTGTCCCACCAAAAGAGGAATTCCAAAGCAGAGCCCTGGGGAAGAGTGAAGGGACAACCCGAACTATGGTTAAAAATTGGGGCCTAGGGGCATGGCAAGCCCAATATGCTGTCTCTTCATATAGGCCCTGAGAGGCCTTACCTGAGGACTGGGCTCAGGCTGAGGGTCACAATGTGTGTTTGTGACCAATGTGGCCCGCAAGCATGGGCTGGGCCTCATGGGCCACGCTTGTTTCAACTACACTGAACGTTGGACAACATGCCAACCACAAGGTTTCTTGCCATGGGGAAAGAGTTCTGATTTCTGCATCATTTTCAACCCTGGGCAGTGGTTGGAGATAAGGTCTAGGTTCTGGAGCCTGAAAACCGCAGTTGGGAAGAGATGACGACCTAAGGCCATGGCGGGTCCGATGTGCTCAGTGTGCGGCCAGCTGTCTGGGTGGGACCAGGAGGTCCAGGCTCAGGCTGGGTCAGAAGGGGAAATAGTGCCCAGGTCAGCCTATATGTTTGGGGTACAGCCGAATGGCCTGCAGGTTGATCCTCATTTGGGGTTTCGGGGTAGCCCTGAGGGCAATGTTTTACTTCTGTAGGGCAGGCAGAGTGCGGCATTGTAGTTCTGGATTGCCCAACTGGAGGGCTTGTGGGCCAGTAGTCTGAGGACGCAGTCTGAGAACCCAAGCTAGGCCTAGGTTTCTGTGTGAGGATATGGCAGGCACAATCTACAGACCTCAATAGAGATCTCGTGCATCTGAAGTCAGGGCAAGGATCAGACGATCGCTCAGGTTGGACTTTCTGCCCTGATGGCCCTTTCTTGAAGGGGGTTGGAACTCGATGACATGGGGGTTTTCCCACGATGGGAGTTGTGAGAAGCTCCAAACTGCAATGATTCTTCTGCAGGACAATTGAGACCTGTTGGTTGGCTCCAGGCCAACGATTCCGAGCAGGGTTCTAAGGATGGATGGCTGGGTAGCCCACCTCGCATTCCAATTGTCTCCAAGCAACAAGACAGGTTAGATCTGCTGGATGTGGGGGGCAACCGAGGAGGCTGAGTTGAAATGGACTCTCCTGTGGATGTGTCCTAATATGTTTTTGTGTCTATGGAGACCTTGGAATGAAGTGGTGGCCCTGGGCCCTGAAGGGTTCTCCTAAACAGAGGCTTTGACACAGCTCCAACGTGCATGTTTCCCATGTGTAGATGAGATTTGTTCTGATGGGTGAGTCAAGAAACAGCCATATGCTGGTACTGAAATCCAGGCCTCTGAGGAGAGATGCCTGGAAACCAAAGCAATGGATCCGATTAGTGCCTAGGGGCCTGTTCGTTCCTTTTTACCTCTGGGGACATCAGTCTACGGGTCTGAGTGCAGGTAGGTGCTCAGATGGGCTCAGATTGCCCCTGTTTGTCCTGGGAAGCCACAACTCTTGGGATGGCCTCAGGGAATTTGGAGGTTATCCTATTAGTAGGGTCGTGGCCATTGGAATGGGCACATACAATTCCCTTGGAGAGGGCAAGTACAGTCCTCAGGTTTGGCTCCAGGGCCCTGAGCCTGTAGGGTGTGTAGGCCAGAGCTGTTTGGACAGTTGTCTGAAAACACAAACTCGGCTTATGTTTTGGGTCATAGGTATGGCAGGACTGATCTACAGACCATGAGGAGAACACTTCGGGATATGAAAAAAGGGCGAGTGTGAGGCTCTTGCTCAAGTTTTTGTCTCTGGATATCGTGTCACTCATGGTCGTGAAATTGCCGGGTGACTTCATGGGAAATGGACGAGTCTTACTCTCTGGGGGTTCGGTCCCGTCCACAGAGTTTGGGGTCATTCTGGGGATGGAAGAAGTCCGTTTTTTTGTTGTTGTTGTCGATTTGTTTCATTTTGTTTTTCAACCTCAGATGTCCCACCAAATGAGGGATTCCAGAGTAGAGCCCTGGGGTGGGGCGACTGGACAACCAGAAATCTGGTTAAAAATTGGGGACTAGGGACATGTCAAGCCCATTATGACATCTAATGGTCCAGCCACTGAGAGGACTTACTAGAGGACAGGACTCACGCTGAGGTCACAATGCGTGTTTATGCACTCGTCACCCTCAAGAATGGGCGGGGCCTCAGGGTGAATGCTGGTTTCTCCTACACTGAACGTTGGACTACATGCCAACCACAAGGTTTCTTGCCATGGGTCAGGAAGAGTTCTGATTTCTGCATCACAGTCACCCGTGGGCAGTGATTGGAGATAAGGTCTAGGTTCTGAAGCCTGAAAACTGAGGTAGGGAAGAGATGATGACCTAAGGCCATGGCGTGTCTGATGTGCTCAGCGTGCGGTCAGCTGTCTTGGTGTTGGTCAGCAAGTCCGGGCTCAGGTTGTGTCAGACAGTGCATTAGTGCCCAGGTTAGACTATATAATTTGGGTACATTCGAGTGCCGTGTAGGTTTATCTTCATTTAAGCTGCCTGGGCAGCTCATTAGGCAATATATTTTTTCTAGAGGGCAGGCAGAGTGCTTCATTGTCGGTCCGGAATTGCCAAACATGAGGGCTTCAGGGCCAGGAGAGTGAACGGAAGTCTGAGAACACAAGCTAGACTTCGGATTCAGGGTGAGGGCACGGCAGGTACCCCCTACAGATCTGAACCAATATCTCATGCATCTGAAGTCAGGGCGAGGATCCGACGTTGGCTCAGGTTGGAGTTTCTGTGCATGACGGCCCCTTCATGAAGGGAGCGGAATCTCGAGGCCATGGAGGTTTTCCACGTTGGGAGATGTGGGATGCCCCCTTCAAGGATTCCTTCTGCGGGACAATTGAGACCTGTTGGACAGCTCCAGGACATCCCATATGGAATGACTCCAGAGCACCGTTCCAGGATGGATGCCTGGGAAGTCCGCCTCGCCTTCCAATTGTCTCCTAGCAACAAGACAGTTTAGATCTAATGGATCTGCGGGAGCAACCGGGGTGGCTGAGTTGAAATGCACTTTCCAGAGGATGGTTCCTAACGTGTGTTTGTGTCCATGAGGGCCTTGGAATGGGGAGGTGGCACCGGGACCCTGAAGTATTCTCCTAAGCTTTGGCATAGCTCCCATGCACAAGTTTCCTTGTGGAGACAAGATTTGTTCTGATGGGTGCCTCAGGAAATCCCCTCTGCTGGTATTGGAATCCAGGCTTTTGAGGAGACATGCCTGTAAACCAAAGCAATGGATCCGATAATGGCCTCGGGTCCTGTCTGGTTCAATCTTCTTGGTATGAGTGGAGGTAGATGAGAGGAGGTAGATGCTCAGCCGGTATCAACCGCCCTTTTTTGTCCCGGGCGACCTACACTATTGGGATGGCCTCAGGGACTTTGGAGAGTTCTCCTAATTTGTACGATTTTTGACAATGGAATGGGCAGAATTCCCATGGATTGGGTGGGGGCAGTCCTAATGTGTGGCTCCAGGGGCCCCAGCCTGGAGGGAGTGTGGCCCAGGACTTTGAGGACAGAAGACTGAAAACACAAACTCAGCTTAAGTTTGGGGACGTAGGTATGGCACGCCCGATCTACAAACCATGAGAAGAACTCTTCAGGATATGAAGAATGAGCGAGTCTGAGGAGCTTGCTCAGGCTTTTGTCTCTAGATTTTGTTTCAGCGATGGCCGTGGAATGTTGGGGAGGTCTCATGGGCCATGGACGAATCTTCCTCTCTGTGTTTTGGCCCGATCCCAATTGTTTTTCGTCAATCTGTGGGATGGGAGGACTCCTTTCAGGTTTGTTACCTCAGGTGTCCCACCGAAAGAGGAATTCCAAAGCAGAGCCCTGGGGAAGAGTGAAGGGACAACCCGAACTATGGTTAAAAATTGGGGCCTAGGGGCATGGCAAGCCCAATATGCTGTCTCTTCATATAGGCCCTGAGAGGCCTTACCTGAGGACTGGGCTCAGGCTGAGGGTCACAATGTGTGTTTGTGACCAATGTGGCCCGCAAGCATGGGCTGGGCCTCATGGGCCACGCTTGTTTCAACTACACTGAACGTTGGACAACATGCCAACCACAAGGTTTCTTGCCATGGGGAAAGAGTTCTGATTTCTGCATCATTTTCAACCCTGGGCAGTGGTTGGAGATAAGGTCTAGGTTCTGGAGCCTGAAAACCGCAGTTGGGAAGAGATGACGACCTAAAGCCATGGCAGGTCCGATGTGCTCAGTGTGCGGCCAGCTGTCTGAGTGGGACCAGGAGGTCCAGGCTCAGGCTGGGTCAGAAGGGGAAATAGTGCCCAGGTCAGCCTATATGTTTGGGGTACAGCCGAATGGCGTGCAGGTTGATCCTCATTTGGGGTTTCGGGGTAGCCCTGAGGGCAATTTTTTACTTCTGTAGGGCAGGCAGAGTGTGGCATTGTATTTCTGGATTGCCCAACTGGAGGGCTTGTGGGCCAGTAGTCTGAGGACGGAGTCTGAGAACCCAAGCTAGGCCTAGGTTTCTGGGTGAGGATATGGCAGGCACAATCTACAGACCTCAATCGAGATCCCGTGCATCTGAAGTCAGGGCAAGGATCAGACGATCGCTCAGGTTGGACTTTCTGCCCTGATGGCCCTTTCTTGAAGGGGGTTGAAACCCGAGGACATGGGGGTTTTCCCACGATGGGAGTTGTGAGAAGCTCCAAACTGCAAAGATTCTTCTGCAGGACAATTGAGACCTGTTGGTTGGCTCCAGGCCAACGATTCCGAGCAGGGTTCTAAGGATGGATGGCTGGGTAGCCCACCTCGCATTCAATTGTCTCCAAGCAACAAGACAGGTTAGATCTGCTGGATGTGGGGGGCAACCGAGGAGGCTGAGTTGAAATGGACTCTCCTGTGGATGTGTCCTAATATGTTTTTGTGTCTATGGAGACCTTGGAATGAAGCGGTGGCCCTGGGGCCCTGAAGGGTTCTCCTAAACAGAGGCTTTGACACAGCTCCAACGTGCATGTTTCCCATGTGTAGATGAGATTTGTTCTGATGGGTGAGTCAAGAAACAGCCATATGCTGGTATTGAAATCCAGGCCTCTGAGGAGAGATGCCTGGAAACCAAAGCAATGGATCCGATTAGTGCCTAGGGGCCTGTTCGTTCCTTTTTACCTCTGGGGACATCAGTCTACGGGTCTGAGTGCAGGTAGGTGCTCAGATGGGCTCAGATTGCCCCTGTTTGTCCTGGGAAGCCACAACTCTTGGGATGGCCTAAGGGACTTTGGAGGTTATCCTATTAGTAGGGTCGTGGCCATTGGAATGGGCACATACAATTCCCTTGGAGAGGGCAAGTACAGTCCTCAGGTTTGGCTCCAGGGCCCTGAGCCTGTAGGGTGTGTAGGCCAGAGCTGTTTGGACAGTTGTCTGAAAACACAAACTCGGCTTATGTTTTGGGTCATAGGTATGGCAGGACTGATCTACAGACCATGAGGAGAACACTTCGGGATATGAAAAAAGGGCGAGTGTGAGGCTCTTGCTCAAGTTTTTGTCTCTGGATATCGTGTCACTCATGGTCGTGAAATTGCCGGGTGACTTCATGGGAAATGGACGAGTCTTACTCTCTGGGAGTTCGGTCCCGTCCACAGAGTTTGGGGTCATTCTGGGGATGGAAGAAGTCAGTTTTTTTGTTGTTGTTGTCGATTTGTTTCATTTTGTTTTTCAACCTCAGATGTCCCACCAAATGAGGGATTCCAGAGTAGAGCCCTGGGGTGGAGCGACTGGACAACCAGAAATCTGGTTAAAAATTGGGGACTAGGGACATGTCAAGCCCATTATGACATCTAATGGTCCAGCCACTGAGAGGACTTACTAGAGGACAGGACTCACGCTGAGGTCACAATGCGTATTTATGCACTCGTCGCACTCAAGAATGGGCGGGGCCTCAGGGTGAATGCTGGTTTCTCCTACACTGAACGTTGACAACATGCCAACCACAAGGTTTCTTGCCATGGGTCAGGAAGAGTTCTGATTTCTGCATCACAGTCACCCGTGGGCAGTGATTGGAGATAAGGTCTAGGTTCTGAAGCCTGAAAACTGAGGTAGGGAAGAGATGATGACCTAAGGCCATGGCGGGTCTGAGGTTCTCAGGGTGCGGTCAGGTGTCTGGGTGTTGGTCAGCAGGTCCGGGCTCAGGTTGTGTCAGACAGTGTATTAGTGCCCAGGTTAGACTATATAATTTGGGTACATTCGAGTGCCGTGTAGGTTTATCCTCATTTAAGCTGCCTGGGGAGCTCATTAGGCAATACATTTTTTCTAGAGGGCAGGCAGAGTGCTTCATTGTCGGTCCGGAATTGCCAAACCTGAGGGCTTCGGGGCCAGGAGAGTGAGTCCGGAAGTCTGAGAACACAAGCTAGTCTTCGGATTCAGGGTAAGGGCACGGCAGGTACCCCCTGCAGATCTGAACCAATATCTCATGCATCTGAAGTCAGGGCGAGGATCCGACGTTGGCTCAGGTTGGAGTTTCTGTGCATGACGGCCCCTTCATGAAGGGAGCGGAATCTCGAGGCCATGGAGGTTTTCCACGTTGGGAGATGTGGGATGCCCCCTTCAAGGATTCCTTCTGCGGGACAATTGAGACCTGTTGGACAGCTCCAGGACATCCCATATGGAATGACTCCAGAGCACTGTTCCAG
This sequence comes from Mustela nivalis, assembly GCF_964662115.1. Lineage (NCBI taxonomy): Eukaryota > Metazoa > Chordata > Mammalia > Carnivora > Mustelidae > Mustela > Mustela nivalis. The sequence continues at coordinate 33,702 of NW_028135166.1, forward strand.
GATGGATGCCTGGGAAGTCCGCCTCGCCTTCCAATTGTCTCCTAGCAACAAGACAGTTTAGATCTAATGGATCTGCGGGAGCAACCGGGGTGGCTGAGTTGAAATGCACTTTCCAGAGGATGGGTCCTAACGTGTGTTTGTGTCCAGGAGGGCCTTGGAATGGGGAGGTGGCACCGGGACCCTGAAGTATTCTCCTAAGCTTTGGCATAGCTCCCATGCAAAAGATTCCTTGTGGAGACGAGATTTGTTCTGATGGGTGCCTCAGGAAATCCCCTCTGCTGTTATTGGAATCCAGGCTTTTGAGGAGACATGCCTGTAAACCAAAGCAATGGATCCGATAATGGCCTCGGGTCCTGTCTGGTTCAATCTTCTTGGTATGAGTGGAGGTAGATGAGTGGAGGTAGATGCTCAGCCGGTATCAACCGCCCTTTATGTCCCGGGTGACCTACACTATTGGGATGGCCTAAGGGACTTTGGAGGGTTCTCCTAATTTGTACGATTTTTGACAATGGAATGGGCAGAATTCCCATGGATTGGGTGGGGGCAGTCCTAATGTGTGGCTCCAGGGGCCCCAGCCTGGAGGGAGTGTGGCCCAGGACTTTGAGGACAGAAGACTGAAAACACAAACTCAGCTTAAGTTTGGGGACGTAGGTATGGCACGCCCGATCTACAAACCATGAGAAGAACTCTTCAGGATATGAAGAATGAGCGAGTCTGAGGCGCTTGCTCAGGCTTTTGTCTCTGGATTTTGTTTCAGCGATGGCCGTGGAATGTTGGGGAGGTCTCATGGGCCATGGACGAATCTTCCTCTCTGTGGATGTGGCCTGATCCCAATAGTTTTTCGTCAATCTGTGGGATGGGAGGACTCCTTTCAGGTTTGTTACCTCAGGTGTCCCACCAAAAGAGGAATTCCAAAGCAGAGCCCTGGGGAAGAGTGAAGGGACAACCCGAACTATGGTTAAAAATTGGGGCCTAGGGGCATGGCAAGCCCAATATGCTGTCTCTTCATATAGGCCCTGAGAGGCCTTACCTGAGGACTGGGCTCAGGCTGAGGGTCAGAATGTGTGTTTGTGACCAATGTGGCCCGCAAGCATGGGCTGGGCCTCATGGGCCACGCTTGTTTCAACTACACTGAATGTTGGACAACATGCCAACCACAAGGTTTCTTGCCATGGGGAAAGAGTTCTGATTTCTGCATCATTTTCAACCCTGGGCAGTGGTTGGAGATAAGGTCTAGGTTCTGGAGCCTGAAAACCGCAGTTGGGAAGAGATGACGACCTAAGGCCATGGCGGGTCCGATGTGCTCAGTGTGCGGCCAGCTGTCTGGGTGGGACCAGGAGGTCCAGGCTCAGGCTGGGTCAGAAGGGGAAATAGTGCCCAGGTCAGCCTATATGTTTGGGGTACAGCCGAATGGCGTGCAGGTTGATCCTCATTTGGGGTTTCGGGGTAGCCCTGAGGGCAATGTTTTACTTCTGTAGGGCAGGCAGAGTGCGGCATTGTAGTTCTGGATTGCCCAACTGGAGGGCTTGTGGGCCAGTAGTCTGAGGACGGCGTCTGAGAACCCAAGATAGGCCTAGGTTTCTGGGTGAGGATATGGCAGGCACAATCCACAGACCTCAATAGAGATCCCGTGCATCTGAAGTCAGGGCAAGGATCAGACGATCGCTCAGGTTGGACTTTCTGCCCTGATGGCCCTTTCTTGAAGGGGGTTGGATCACGAGGACATGGGGGTTTTCCCACGATGGGAGTTGTGAGAAGCTCCAAACTGCAACGATTCTTCTGCAGGACAATTGAGACCTGTTGGTTGGCTCCAGGCCAACGATTCCGAGCAGGGTTCTAAGGATGGATGGCTGGGTAGCCCACCTCGCATTCCAATTGTCTCCAAGCAACAAGACAGGTTAGATCTGCTGGATGTGGGGGGCAACCGAGGAGGCTGAGTTGAAATGGACTCTCCTGTGGACGTGTCCTAATATGTTTTTGTGTCTATGGAGACCTTGGAATGAAGCGGTGGCCCTGGGGCCCTGAAGGGTTCTCCTAAACAGAGGCTTTGACACAGCTCCAAGGTGCATGTTTCCCATGTGTAGATGAGATTAGTTCTGATGGGTGAGTCAAGAAACAGCCATATGCTGGTATTGAAATCCAGGCCTCTGAGGAGAGATGCCTGGAAACCAAAGCAATGGTTCCGATTAGTGCCTAGGGGCCTGTTCGTTCCTTTTACCTCTGGGGACATCAGTCTACGGGTCTGAGTGCAGGTAGGTGCTCAGATGGGCTCAGATTGCCCCTGTTTGTCCTGGGAAGCCACAACTCTTGGGATGGCCTCAGGGACTTTGGAGGTTATCCTATTAGTAGGGTCGTGGCCATTGGAATGGGCACATACAATTCCCTTGGAGAGGGCAAGTACAGTCCTCAGGTTTGGCTCCAGGGCCCTGAGCCTGTAGGGTGTGTAGGCCAGAGCTGTTTGGACAGTTGTCTGAAAACACAAACTCGGCTTATGTTTTGGGTCATAGGTATGGCAGGACTGATCTACAGACCATGAGGAGAACACTTCGGGATATGAAAAAAGGGCGAGTGTGAGGCTCTTGCTCAAGTTTTTGTCTCTGGATATCGTGTCACTCATGGTCGTGAAATTGCCGGGTGACTTCATGGGAAATGGACGAGTCTTACTCTCTGGGAGTTCGGTCCCGTCCACAGAGTTTGGGGTCATTCTGGGGATGGAAGAAGTCAGTTTTTTTGTTGTTGTTGTCGATTTGTTTCATTTTGTTTTTCAACCTCAGATGTCCCACCAAATGAGGGATTCCAGAGTAGAGCCCTGGGGTGGGGAGACTGGACAACCAGAAATCTGGTTAAAAATTGGGGACTAGGGACATGTCAAGCCCATTATGACATCTAATGGTCCAGCCACTGAGAGGACTTACTAGAGGACAGGACTCACGCTGAGGTCACAATGCGTATTTATGCACTCGTCGCACTCAAGAATGGGCGGGGCCTCAGGGTGAATGCTGGTTTCTCCTACACTGAACGTTGACAACATGCCAACCACAAGGTTTCTTGCCATGGGTCAGGAAGAGTTCTGATTTCTGCATCACAGTCACCCGTGGGCAGTGATTGGAGATAAGGTCTAGGTTCTGAAGCCTGAAAACTGAGGTAGGGAAGAGATGATGACCTAAGGCCATGGCGGGTCTGAGGTTCTCAGGGTGCGGTCAGCTGTCTGGGTGTTGGTCAGCAGGTCCGGGCTCAGGTTGTGTCAGACAGTGCATTAGTGCCCAGGTTAGACTATATAATTTGGGTACATTCGAGTGCCGTGTAGGTTTATCCTCATTTAAGCTGCCTGGGGAGCTCATTAGGCAATACATTTTTTCTAGAGGGCAGGCAGAGTGCTTCATTGTCGGTCCGGAATTGCCAAACCTGAGGGCTTCGGGGCCAGGAGAGTGAGTCCGGAAGTCTGAGAACACAAGCTAGTCTTCGGATTCAGGGTAAGGGCACGGCAGGTACCCCCTGCAGATCTGAACCAATATCTCATGCATCTGAAGTCAGGGCGAGGATCCGACGTTGGCTCAGGTTGGAGTTTCTGTGCATGACGGCCCCTTCATGAAGGGAGCGGAATCTCGAGGCCATGGAGGTTTTCCACGTTGGGAGATGTGGGATGCCCCCTTCAAGGATTCCTTCTGCGGGACAATTGAGACCTGTTGGACAGCTCCAGGACATCCCATATGGAATGACTCCAGAGCACTGTTCCAGGATGGATGCCTGGGAAGTCCGCCTCGCCTTCCAATTGTCTCCTAGCAACAAGACAGTTTAGATCTAATGGATCTGCGGGAGCAACCGGGGTGGCTGAGTTGAAATGCACTTTCCAGAGGATGGGTCCTAACGTGTGTTTGTGTCCAGGAGGGCCTTGGAATGGGGAGGTGGCACCGGGACCCTGAAGTATTCTCCTAAGCTTTGGCATAGCTCCCATGCAAAAGATTCCTTGTGGAGACGAGATTTGTTCTGATGGGTGCCTAAGGAAATCCCCTCTGCTGTTATTGGAATCCAGGCTTTTGAGGAGACATGCCTGTAAACCAAAGCAATGGATCCGATAATGGCCTCGGGTCCTGTCTGGTTCAATCTTCTTGGTATGAGTGGAGGTAGATGAGTGGAGGTAGATGCTCAGCCGGTATCAACCGCCCTTTATGTCCCGGGTGACCTACACTATTGGGATGGCCTAAGGGACTTTGGAGGGTTCTCCTAATTTGTACGATTTTTGACAATGGAATGGGCAGAATTCCCATGGATTGGGTGGGGGCAGTCCTAATGTGTGGCTCCAGGGGCCCCAGCATGGAGGGAGTGTGGCCCAGGACTTTGAGGACAGAAGACTGAAAACACAAACTCAGCTTAAGTTTGGGGACGTAGGTATGGCACGCCCGATCTACAAACCATGAGAAGAACTCTTCAGGATATGAAGAATGAGCGAGTCTGAGGCGCTTGCTCAGGCTTTTGTCTCTGGATTTTGTTTCAGCGATGGCCGTGGAATGTTGGGGAGGTCTCATGGGCCATGGACGAATCTTCCTCTCTGTGGATGTGGCCTGATCCCAATTGTTTTTCGTCAATCTGTGGGATGGGAGGACTCCTTTCAGGATTGTTACCTCAGGTGTCCCACCAAAAGAGGAATTCCAAAGCAGAGCCCTGGGGAAGAGTGAAGGGACAACCCGAACTATGGTTAAAAATTGGGGCCTAGGGGCATGGCAAGCCCAATATGCTGTCTCTTCATATAGGCCCTGAGAGGCCTTACCTGAGGACTGGGCTCAGGCTGAGGGTCAGAATGTGTGTTTGTGACCAATGTGGCCCGCAAGCATGGGCTGGGCCTCATGGGCCACGCTTGTTTCAACTACACTGAATGTTGGACAACATGCCAACCACAAGGTTTCTTGCCATGGGGAAAGAGTTCTGATTTCTGCATCATTTTCAACCCTGGGCAGTGGTTGGAGATAAGGTCTAGGTTCTGGAGCCTGAAAACCGCAGTTGGGAAGAGATGACGACCTAAGGCCATGGCGGGTCCGATGTGCTCAGTGTGCGGCCAGCTGTCTGGGTGGGACCAGGAGGTCCAGGCTCAGGCTGGGTCAGAAGGGGAAATAGTGCCCAGGTCAGCCTATATGTTTGGGGTACAGCCGAATGGCGTGCAGGTTGATCCTCATTTGGGGTTTCGGGGTAGCCCTGAGGGCAATGTTTTACTTCTATAGGGCAGGCAGAGTGCGGCATTGTAGTTCTGGATTGCCCAACTGGAGGGCTTGTGGGCCAGTAGTCTGAGGACGGCGTCTGAGAACCCAAGATAGGCCTAGGTTTCTGGGTGAGGATATGGCAGGCACAATCCACAGACCTCAATAGAGATCCCGTGCATCTGAAGTCAGGGCAAGGATCAGACGATCGCTCAGGTTGGACTTTCTGCCCTGATGGCCCTTTCTTGAAGGGGGTTGGATCACGAGGACATGGGGGTTTTCCCACGATGGGAGTTGTGAGAAGCTCCAAACTGCAACGATTCTTCTGCAGGACAATTGAGACCTGTTGGTTGGCTCCAGGCCAACGATTCCGAGCAGGGTTCTAAGGATGGATGGCTGGGTAGCCCACCTCGCATTCCAATTGTCTCCAAGCAACAAGACAGGTTAGATTTGCTGGATGTGGGGGGCAACCGAGGAGGCTGAGTTGAAATGGACTCTCCTGTGGACGTGTCCTAATATGTTTTTGTGTCTATGGAGACCTTGGAATGAAGCGGTGGCCCTGGGGCCCTGAAGGGTTCTCCTAAACAGAGGCTTTGACACAGCTCCAAGGTGCATGTTTCCCATGTGTAGATGAGATTAGTTCTGATGGGTGAGTCAAGAAACAGCCATATGCTGGTATTGAAATCCAGGCCTCTGAGGAGAGATGCCTGGAAACCAAAGCAATGGTTCCGATTAGTGCCTAGGGGCCTGTTCGTTCCTTTTACCTCTGGGGACATCAGTCTACGGGTCTGAGTGCAGGTAGGTGCTCAGATGGGCTCAGATTGCCCCTGTTTGTCCTGGGAAGCCATAACTCTTGGGATGGCCTCAGGGACTTTGGAGGTTATCCTATTAGTAGGGTTATGTCCATTGGATTGGGCACATACAATTCCCTAGGAGAGGGCAAGTACAGTCCTCAGGTTTGGCTCCAGGGCCCTGAGCCTGTAGGGTGTGTAGGCCAGAGCTGTTTGGACAGTTGTCTGAAAACACAAACTCGGCTTATGTTTTGGGTCATAGGTATGGCAGGACTGATCTACAGACCATGAGGAGAACACTTCGGGATATGAAAAAAGGGCGAGTGTGAGGCTCTTGCTCAAGTTTTTGTCTCTGGATATCGTGTCACTCATGGTCGTGAAATTGCCGGGTGACTTCATGGGAAATGGACGAGTCTTACTCTCTGGGGGTTCGGTCCCCTCCAAAGAGTTTGCGGTCATTCTGGGGTTGGAAGAAGTCCGTTTTTTTGTTGTTGTTGTCGATTTGTTTCATTTTGTTTTTCAACCTCAGATGTCCCACCAAATGAGGGATTCCAGAGTAGAGCCCTGGGGTGGGGCGACTGGACAACCAGAAATCTGGTTAAAAATTGGGGACTAGGGACATGTCAAGCCCATTATGACATCTAATGGTCCAGCCACTGAAAGGATTTACTAGAGGACAGGACTCACGCTGAGGTCACAATGCGTGTTTATGCACTCGTCGCACTCAAGAATGGGCGGGGCCTCAGGGTGAATGCTGGTTTCTCCTACACTGAACGTTGGACAACATGCCAACCACAAGGTTTCTTGCCATGGGTCAGGAAGAGTTCTGATTTCTGCATCACAGTCACCCGTGGGCAGTGATTGGAGATAAGGTCTAGGTTCTTAAGCCTGAAAACTGAGGTAGGGAAGAGATGATGACCTAAGGCCATGGCGGGTCTGATGTTCTCAGGGTGCGGTCAGCTGTCTGGGTGTTGGTCAGCAGGTCCGGGCTCAGGTTGTGTCAGACAGTGCATTAGTGCCCAGGTTAGACTATATAATTTGGGTATATTCGAGTGCCGTGTAGGTTTATCCTCATTTAAGCTGCCTGGGGAGCTCATTAGGCAATACATTTTTTCTAGAGGGCAGGCAGAGTGCTTCATTGTCGGTCCGGAATTGCCAAACCTGAGGGCATCGGGGCCAGGTGAGTGAGGACGAAAGTCTGAGAACACAAGCTAGTCTTCGGATTCAGGGTAAGGGCACGGCAGGTACCCCCTGCAGATCTGAACCAATATCTCATGCATCTGAAGTCAGGTCGAGGATCCGACGTTGGTTCAGGTTGGAGTTTCTGTGCATGACGGCCCCTTCATGAAGGGAGCGGAAGCTCGAGGCCATGGAGGTTTTCCACGTTGGGAGATGTGGGATGCCCCCTTCAAGGATTCATTCTGCGGGACAAATGAGACCTGTTGGACAGCTCCAGGACATCCCATATGGAATGACTCCAGAGCACTGTTCCAGGATGGATGCCTGGGAAGTCCGCCTCGCCTTCCAATTGTCTCCTAGCAACAAGACAGTTTAGATCTAATGGATCTGCGGGAGCAACCGGGGTGGCTGAGTTGAAATGCACTTTCCAGAGGATGGTTCCTAACGTGTGTTTGTGTCCATGAGGGCCTTGGAATGGGGAGGTGGCACCGGGACCCTGAAGTATTCTCCTAAGCTTTGGCATAGCTCCCATGCACAAGTTTTCTTGTGGAGACGAGATTTGTTCTGATGGGTGCCTCAGGAAATCCCCTCTGCTGGTATTGGAATCCAGGCTTTTGAGGAGACATGCCTGTAAACCAAAGCAATGGATCCGATAATGGCCTCGGGTCCTGTCTGGTTCAATCTTCTTGGTATGAGTGGAGGTAGATGAGTGGAGGTAGATGCTCAGCCGGTATCAACCGCCCTTTTTTGTCCCGGGCGACCTACACTATTGGGATGGCCTCAGGGACTTTGGAGGGTTCTCCTAATTTGTACGATTTTTGACAATGGAATGGGCAGAATTCCCATAGATTGGGTTGGGGAAGTCCTAATGTGTGGCTCTAGGGGCCCCAGCCTGGAGGGAGTGTGGCCCAGGACTTTGAGGACAGAAGACTGAAAACACAAATTCAGCTTAAGTTTGGGGACGTAGGTATGGCACGCCCGATCTACAAACCATGAGAAGAACTCTTCAGGATATGAAGAATGAGCGAGTCTGAGGCGCTTGCTCAGGCTTTTTTCTCTGGATTTTGTTTCAGCGATGGCCGTGGAATGTTGGGGAGGTCTCATGGGCAATGGACGAATCTTCCTCTCTCTGGATTTGGCCCGATCCCAATTGTTTTTCGTCAATCTGTGGGATGGGAGGACTCCTTTCAGGTTTGTTACCTCAGGTGTCCCACCAAAAGAGGAATTCCAAAGCAGAGCCCTGGGGAAGAGTGAAGGGACAACCCGAACTATGGTTAAAAATTGGGGCCTAGGGGCATGGCAAGCCCAATATGCTGTCTCTTCATATAGGCCCTGAGAGGCCTTACCTGAGGACTGGGCTCAGGCTGAGGGTCACAATGTGTGTTTGTGACCAATGTGGCCCGCAAGCATGGGCTGGGCCTCATGGGCCACGCTTGTTTCAACTACACTGAACGTTGGACAACATGCCAACCACAAGGTTTCTTGCCATGGGGAACAGTTCTGATTTCTGCATCATTTTCAACCCTGGGCAGTGGTTGGAGATAAGGTCTAGGTTCTGGAGCCTGAAAACCGCAGTTGGGAAGAGATGACGACCTAAGGCCATGGCAGGTCCGATGTGCTCAGTGTGCGGCCAGCTGTCTGGGTGGGACCAGGAGGTCCAGGCTCAGGCTGGGTCAGAAGGGGAAATAGTGCCCAGGTCAGCCTATATGTTTGGGGTACAGCCGAATGGCGTGCAGGTTGATCCTCATTTGGGGTTTCGGGGTAGCCCTGAGGGCAATGTTTTACTTCTGTAGGGCAGGCAGAGTGCGGCATTGTAGTTCTGGATTGCCCAACTGGAGGGCTTGTGGGCCAGTAGTCTGAGGACGGAGTCTGTGAACCCAAGCTAGGCCTAGGTTTCTGGGTGAGGATATGGCAGGCACAATCTACAGACCTCAATAGAGATCTCGTGCATCTGAAGTCAGGGCAAGGATCAGACGATCGCTCAGGTTGGACTTTCTGCCCTGATGGCCCTTTCTTGAAGGGGGTTGGATCAAGAGGACTTGGGGGTTTTCCCACGATGGGAGTTGTGAGAAGCTCCAAACTGCAAAGATTCTTCTGCAGGACAATTGAGACCTGTTGGTTGGCTCCAGGCCAACGATTCCGAGCAGGGTTCTAAGGATGGATTGCTGGGTAGCCCACCTCGCATTCCAATTGTCTCCAAGCAACAAGACAGGTTAGATCTGCTGGATGTGGGGGGCAACCGAGGAGGCTGAGTTGAAATGGACTCTCCTGGGGATGTGTCCTAATATGTTTTTGTGTCTATGGAGACCTTGGAATGAAATGGTGGCCCTGGGCCCTGAAGGGTTCTCCTAAACAGAGGCTTTGACACAGCTCCAACGTGCATGTTTCCCATGTGTAGATGAGATTTGTTCTGATGGGTGAGTCAAGAAACAGCCATATGCTGGTATTGAAATCCAGGCCTCTGAGGAGAGATGCCTGGAAACCAAAGCAATGGATCCGATTAGTGCCTAGGGGCCTGTTCGTTCCTTTTTACCTCTGGGGACATCAGTCTACGGGTCTGAGTGCAGGTAGGTGCTCAGATGGGCTCAGATTGCCCCTGTTTGTCCTGGGAAGCCATAACTCTTGGGATGGCCTCATGGACTTTGGAGGTTATCCTATTAGTAGGGTTGTGGCCATTGGAATGGGCACATACAATTCCCTTGGAGAGGGCAAGTACAGTCCTCAGGTTTGGCTCCAGGGCCCTGAGCCTGTAGGGTGTGTAGGCCAGAGCTGTTTGGATAGTTGTCTGAAAACACAAACTCGGCTTATGTTTTGGGTCATAGTTATGGCAGGACTGATCTACAGACCATGAGGAGAACACTTCGGGATATGAAAAAAGGGCGAGTGTGAGGCTCTTGCTCAAGTTTTTGTCTCTGGATATCGTGTCACTCATGGTCGTGAAATTGCCGGGTGACTTCATGGGAAATGGACGAGTCTTACTCTCTGGGGGTTCGGTCCCCTCCAAAGAGTTTGCGGTCATTCTGGTGTTGGAAGAAGTCCGTTTTTTTGTTGTTGTTGTCGATTTGTTTCATTTTGTTTTTCAACCTCAGATGTCCCACCAAATGAGGGATTCCAGAGTAGAGCCCTGGGGTGGGGCGACTGGACAACCAGAAATCTGGTTAAAAATTGGGGACTAGGGACATGTCAAGCCCATTATGACATCTAATGGTCCAGCCACTGAAAGGACTTACTAGAGGACAGGACTCACGCTGAGGTCACAATGCGTGTTTATGCACTCGTCGCACTCAAGAATGGGCGGGGCCTCAGGGTGAATGCTGGTTTCTCCTACACTGAACGTTGGACAACATGCCAACCACAAGGTTTCTTGCCATGGGTCAGGAAGAGTTCTGATTTCTGCATCACAGTCACCCGTGGGCAGTGATTGGAGATAAGGTCTAGGTTCTGAAGCCTGAAAACTGAGGTAGGGAAGAGATGATGACCTAAGGCCATGGCGGGTCTGATGTTCTCAGGGTGCGGTCAGCTGTTTGGGTGTTGGTCAGCAGGTCCGGGCTCAGGTTGTGTCAGACAGTGCATTAGTGCCCAGGTTAGACTATATAATTTGGGTACATTCGAGTGCCGTGTAGGTTTATCCTCATTTAAGCTGCCTGGGGAGCTCATTAGGCAATACATTTTTTCTAGAGGGCAGGCAGAGTGCTTCATTGTCGGTCCGGAATTGCCAAACCTGAGGGCTTCGGGGCCAGGAGAGTGAGGACGGAAGTCTGAGAACACAAGCTAGTCTTCGGATTCAGGGTAAGGGCACGGCAGGTACCCCCTGCAGATCTGAACCAATATCTCATGCATCTGAAGTCAGGGCGAGGATCCGACGTTGGCTCAGGTTGGAGTTTCTGTGCATGACGGCCCCTTCATGAAGGGAGCGGAATCTCGAGGCCATGGAGGTTTTCCACGTTGGGAGATGTGGGATGCCCCTTCAAGGATTCCTTCTGCGGGACAATTGAGACCTGTTGGACAGCTCCAGGACATCCCATATGGAATGACTCCAGAGCACTGTTCCAGGATGGATGCCTGGGAAGTCCGCCTCGCCTTCCAATTGTCTCCTAGCAACAAGACAGTTTAGATCTAATGGATCTGCGGGAGCAACCGGGGTGGCTGAGTTGAAATGCACTTTCCAGAGGATGGCTCCTAACGTGTGTTTGTGTCCATGAGGGCCTTGGAATGGGGAGGTGGCAACGGGACCCTGAAGTATTCTCCTAAGCTTTGGCATAGCTCCCATGCAAAAGATTCCTTGTGGAGACGAGATTTGTTCTGATGGGTTCCTCAGGAAATCCCCTCTGCTGTTATTGGAATCCAGGCTTTTGAGGAGACATGCCTGTAAACCAAAGCAATGGATCCGATAATGGCCTCGGGTCCTGTCTGGTTCAATCTTCTTGGTATGAGTGGAGGTAGATGAGTGGAGGTAGATGCTCAGCCGGTATCAACCGCCCTTTATGTCCCGGGTGACCTACACTATTGGGATGGCATAAGGGACTTTGGAGGGTTCTCCTAATTTGTACGATTTTTGACAATGGAATGGGCAGAATTCCCATGGATTGGGTGGGGGCAGTCCTAATGTGTGGCTCCAGGGGCCCCAGCCTGGAGGGAGTGTGGCCCAGGACTTTGAGGACAGAAGACTGAAAACACAAACTCAGCTTAAGTTTGGGGACGTAGGTATGGCACGCCCGATCTACAAACCATGAGAAGAACTCTTCAGGATATGAAGAATGAGCGAGTCTGAGGCGCTTGCTCAGGCTTTTGTCTCTGGATTTTGTTTCAGCGATGGCCGTGGAATGTTGGGGAGGTCTCATGGGCCATGGACGAATCTTCCTCTCTGTGGATGTGGCCCGATCCCAATTGTTTTTCGTCAATCTGTGGGATGGGAGGACTCCTTTCAGGTTTGTTACCTCAGGTGTCCCACCAAAAGAGGAATTCCAAAGCAGAGCCCTGGGGAAGAGTGAAGGGACAACCCGAACTATGGTTAAAAATTGGGGCCTAGGGGCATGGCAAGCCCAATATGCTGTCTCTTCATATAGGCCCTGAGAGGCCTTACCTGAGGACTGGGCTCAGGCTGAGGGTCACAATGTGTGTTTGTGACCAATGTGGCCCGCAAGCATGGGCTGGGCCTCATGGGCCACGCTTGTTTCAACTACACTGAACGTTGGACAACATGCCAACCACAAGGTTTCTTGCCATGGGGAAAGAGTTCTGATTTCTGCATCATTTTCAACCCTGGGCAGTGGTTGGAGATAAGGTCTAGGTTCTGGAGCCTGAAAACAGCAGTTGGGAAGAGATGACGACCTAAGGCCATGGCGGGTCCGATGTGTTCAGTGTGCAGCCAGCTGTCTGGGTGGGACCAGGAGGTCCAGGCTCAGGCTGGGTCAGAAGGGGAAATAGTGCCCAGGTCAGCCTATATGTTTGGGGTACAGGCGAATGGCGTGCAGGTTGATCCTCATTTGGGGTTTCGGGGTAGCCCTGAGGGCAATGTTTTACTTCTGTAGGGCAGGCAGAGTGCGGCATTGTAGTTCTGGATTGCCCAACTGGAGGGCTTGTGGGCCAGTAGTCTGAGGACGGAGTCTGAGAACCCAAGCTAGGCCTAGGTTTCTGGGTGAGGATATGGCAGGCACAATCTACAGACCTCAATAGAGATCTCGTGCATCTGAAGTCAGGGCAAGGATCAGACGATCGCTCAGGTTGGACTTTCTGCCCTGATGGCCCTTTCTTGAAGGGGGTTGGATCACGAGGACATGGGGGTTTTCCCACGATGGGAGTTGTGAGAAGCTCCAAACTGCAAAGATTCTTCTGCAGGACAATTGAGACCTGTTGGTTGGCTCCAGGCCAACGATTCCGAGCAGGGTTCTAAGGATGGATGGCTGGGTAGCCCACCTCGCATTCCAATTGTCTCCAAGCAACAAGACAGGTTAGATCTGCTGGATGTGGGGGGCAACCGAGGAGGCTGAGTTGAAATGGACTCTCCTGTGGATGTGTCCTAATATGTTTTTGTGTCTATGGAGACCTTGGAATGAAGCGGTGGCCCTGGGGCCCTGAAGGGTTCTCCTAAACAGAGGCTTTGACACAGCTCCAAGGTGCATGTTTCCCATGTGTAGATGAGATTAGTTCTGATGGGTGAGTCAAGAAACAGCCATATGCTGGTATTGAAATCCAGGCCTCTGAGGAGAGATGCCTGGAAAACAAAGCAATGGTTCCGATTAGTGCCTAGGGGCCTGTTCGTTCCTTTACCTCTGGGGACATCAGTCTACGGGTCTGAGTGCAGGTAGGTGCTCAGATGGGCTCAGATTGCCCCTGTTTGTCCTGGGAAGCCATAACTCTTGGGATGGCCTCAGGGACTTTGGAGGTTATCCTATTAGTAGGGTTATGGCCATTGGAATGGGCACATACAATTCCCTAGGAGAGGGCAAGTACAGTCCTCAGGTTTGGCTCCAGGGCCCTGAGCCTGTAGGGTGTGTAGGCCAGAGCTGTTTGGACAGTTGTCTGAAAACACAAACTCGGCTTATGTTTTGGGTCATAGGTATGGCAGGACTGATCTACAGACCATGAGGAGAACACTTCGGGATATGAAAAAAGGGCGAGTGTGAGGCTCTTGCTCAAGTTTTTGTCTCTGGATATCGTGTCACTCATGGTCGTGAAATTGCCGGGTGACTTCATGGGAAATGGACGAGTCTTACTCTCTGGGGGTTCGGTCCCGTCCAAAGAGTTTGGGGTCATTCTGGGGATGGAAGAAGTCCGTTTTTTTTGTTGTTGTTGTTGATTTGTTTGATTTTGTTTTTCAACCTCAGATGTCCCACCAAATGAGGGATTCCAGAGTAGAGCCCTGGGGTGGGGCGACTGGACAACCAGAAATCTGGTTAAAAATTGGGGACTAGGGACATGTCAAGCCCATTATGACATCTAATGGTCCAGCCACTGAGAGGACTTACTAGAGGACAGGACTCACGCTGAGGTCACAATGCTTGTTTATGCTCTTGTCACACGCAAGAATGGGCGGGGCCTCAGGGTGAATGCTGGTTTCTCCTACACTGAACGTTGGACAACATGCCAACCACAAGGTTTCTTGCCATGGGTCAGGAAGAGTTCTGATTTCTGCATCACAGTCACCCGTGGGCAGTGATTGGAGATAAGGTCTAGGTTCTGAAGCCTGAAAACTGAGGTAGGGAAGAGATGATGACCTAAGGCCATGGCGGGTCTGATATGCTCAGCGTGCGGTCAGCTGTCTGGGTGTTGGTCAGCAGGTCCGGGCTCAGGTTGTGTCAGACAGTGCATTAGTGCCCAGGTTAGACTATATAATTTGGGTACATTCGAGTGCCGTGTAGGTATATCCTCATTTAAGCTGCCTGGGCTGCTCATTAGGCAATATATTTTTTCTAGTGGGCAGGCAGAGTGCTTCATTGTCGATCCGCAATTGCCAAACTTGAGGGCTTCGGGGCCAGGAGAGTGAGGACGGAAGTCTGAGAACACAAGCTATAATTCGGATTCAGGGTGAGGGCACGGCAGGTACCACCTGCAGATCTGAACCAATATCTCATGCATCTGAAGTCAGGGCGAGGATCCGACGTTGGCTCAGGTTGGAGTTTCTGTGCATGACGGCCCCTTCATGAAGGGAGCGGAATCTCGAGGCCATGGAGGTTTTCCACGTTGGGAGATGTGGGATGCCCCCTTCAAGGATTCCTTCTGCGGGGCAATTGAGTCCTGTTGGACAGCTCCAGGACATCCCATATGGAATGACTCCAGAGCACCGTTCCAGGATGGATGCCTGGGACGTCCGCCTCGCCTTCCAATTCTCTCCTTGCAACAAGACCGTTTAGATCTAATGGATCTGCGGGAGCAACCGTGGTGGCTGTGTTGAAATGCACTTTCCAGAGGATGGGTCCTAACGTGTGTTTGTGTCCATGAGGGCCTTGGAATGGGGAGGTGGCACCGGGACCCTGAAGTATTCTCCTAAGCTTTGGCATAGCTCCCATGCACAAGTTTCCTTGTGGAGACGAGATTTGTTCTGATGGGTGCCTCAGGAAATCCCCTCTGCTGGTATTGGAATGCAGGCTTTTGAGGAGACATGCTGTAAACCAAAGCAATGGATCCGATAATGGCCTTGGGTCCTGTCTGGTTCAATCTTCTTGGTATGAGTGGAGGTAGATGAGTGGAGGTAGATGCAGCCAGTATCAACCGCCCTTTTTAGTCCCGGGCGACCTACACTATTGGGATGGCCTCAGGGACTTTGGAGGGTTCTCCTAATTTGTACGATTTTTGACAATGGAATGGGCAGAATTCCCATGGATTGGGTGGGGGCAGTCCTAATGTGTGGCTCCAGGGGCCCCAGCATGGAGGGAGTGTGGCCCAGGACTTTGAGGACAGAAGACTGAAAACACAAACTCAGCTTAAGTTTGGGGACGTAGGTATGGCACGCCCGATCTACAAACCATGAGAAGAACTCTTCAGGATATGAAGAATGAGCGAGTCTGAGGCGCTTGGTCAGGCTATTGTCTCTGACTTTTGTTTCAGCGATGGCCGTTGAATGTTGGGGAGGTCTCATGGGCCATGGACGAATCTTCCTCTCTGTGGATTTGGTCCGATCCCAATTGTTTTTCGTCAATCTGTGGGATGGGAGGACTCCTTTCAGGTTTGTTACCTCAGGTGTCCCACCAAAAGAGGAATTCCAAAGCAGAGCCCTGGGGAAGAGTGAAGGGACAACCCAAACTATGGTTAAAAATTGGGGCCAAGAAGCATGGCAAGCCCAATATGCTGTCTCTTCATATAGGCCCTGAGAGGCCTTACCTGAAGACTGGGCTTCAGGCTGAGGGTCACAATGTGTTTGTGACCAATGTGGCCGCAAGCATGGGCTGGGCCTCATGGGCCACGCTTGTTTCAACTACACTGAACGTTGGACAACATGCCAACCACAAGGTTTCTTGCCATGGGGAAAGAGTTCTGATTTCTGCATCATTTTCAACCCTGGGCAGTGGTTGGAGATAAGGTCTAGGTTCTGGAGCCTGAAAACCGCAGTTGGGAAGAGATGACGACCTAAGGCCATGGCGGGTCCGATGTGCTCAGTGTGCGGCCAGCTGTCTGGGTGGGACCAGGAGGTCCAGGCTCAGGCTGGGTCAGAAGGGGAAATAGTGCCGAGGTCAGCCTATATGTTTGGGGTACAGCCGAATGGCGTGCAGGTTGATCCTCATTTGCGGTTTCGGGGTAGCCCTGAGGGCAATGTTTTAATTCTGTAGGGCAGGCAGCGTGCGGCATTGTAGTTCTGGATTGCCCAACTGGAGGGCTTGTGGGCCAGTAGTCTGAGGACGGAGTCTGAGAACCCAAGCTAGGCCTAGGTTTCTGGGTGAGGATATGGCAGGCACAATCTACAGACCTCAATCGAGATCTCGTGCATCTGAAGTCAGGGCAAGGATCAGACGATCGCTCAGGTTGGAATTTCTACTGATGGCCCATTCTTGAAGGGGGTTGGATCACGAGGACATGGGGGTTTTCCCACGATGGGAGTTGTGAGAAGCTCCAAACTGCAAAGATTCTTCTGCAGGACAATTGAGATCTATTGGTTGGCTCCAGGCCAACGATTCCGAGCAGGGTTCTAAGGATGGTTGGCTGAGTAGCCCACCTCGCATTCCAATGGTCTCCAAGCAACAAGACAGGTTAGATCTGCTGGATGTGGGGGGCAACCGAGGAGGCTGAGTTGAAATGGACTCTCCTGTGGATGTGTCCTAATATGTTTTTGTGTCTATGGAGACCTTGGAATGAAGCGGTGGCCCTGGGGCCCTGAAGGGTTCTCCTAAACAGAGGCTTTGACACAGCTCCAACGTGCATGTTTCCCATGTGTAGATGAGATTTGTTCTGATGGGTGAGTCAAGAAACAGCCATAGGCTGGTATTGAAATCCAGGCCTCTGAGGAGAGATGCCTGGAAAACAAAGCAATGGATCCGATTAGTGCCTAGGGGCCTGTTCGTTCCTTTTTACCTCTGGGGACATCAGTCTACTGGTCTGAGTGCAGGTAGGTGCTCAGATGGGCTCAGATTGCCCCTGTTTGTCCTGGGAAGCCACAACTATTGGGATGGCCTCAGGGACTTTGGAGGTTATCCTACTAGTAGGGTTGTGGCCATTGGAATGGGCACATACAATTCCCTTGGAGAGGGCAAGTACAGTCCTCAGGTTTGGCTCCAGGGCCCTGAGCCTGTAGGGTGTGTAGGCCAGAGCTGTTTGGACAGTTGTCTGAAAACACAAACTCGGCTTATGTTTTGGGTCATAGGTATGGCAGGACTGATCTACAGACCATGAGGAGAACACTTCGGGATATGAAAAAAGGGCGAGTGTGAGGCTCTTGCTCAAGTTTTTGTCTCTGGATATCGTGTCACTCATGGTCGTGAAATTGCCGGGTGACTTCATGGGAAATGGACGAGTCTTACTCTCTGGGGGTTCGGTCCCGTCCAAAGAGTTTGGGGTCATTCTGGGGATGGAAGAAGTCCGTTTTTTTTGTTGTTGTTGTCGATTTGTTTCATTTTGTTTTTCAACCTCAGATGTCCCACCAAATGAGGGATTCCAGAGTAGAGCCCTGGGGTGGGGCGACTGGACAACCAGAAATCTGGTTAAAAATTGGGGACTAGGGACATGTCAAGCCCATTATGACTTCTAATGGTCCAGCCACTGAGAGGACTTACTAGAGGACAGGACTCACGCTGAGGTCACAATGCGTGTTTATGCTCTCGTCGCACTCAAGAATGGGCGGGGCCTCAGGGTGAATGCTGGTTTCTCCTACACTGAACGTTGGACAACATGCCAACCACAAGGTTTCTTGCCATGGGTCAGGAAGAGTTCTGATTTCTGCATCACAGTCACCCGTGGGCAGTGATTGGAGATAAGGTCTAGGTTCTGAAGCCTGAAAACTGAGGTAGGGAAGAGATGATGACCTAAGGCCATGGCGGGTCTGATATGCTCAGCGTGCGGTCAGCTGTCTGGGTGTTGGTCAGCAGGTCCGGGCTCAGGTTGTGTCAGACAGTGCATTAGTGCCCAGGTTAGACTATATAATTTGGGTACATTCGAGTGCCGTGTAGGTATATCCTCATTTAAGCTGCCTGGGCTGCTCATTAGGCAATATATTTTTTCTAGAGGGCAGGCAGAGTGCTTCATTGTCGGTCCGGAATTGCCAAACTTGAGGGCTTCGGGGCCAGGAGAGTGAGGACGGAAGTCTGAGAACACAAGCTAGACTTCGGATTCAGGGTGAGGGCACGGCAGGTACCCCCTGCAGATCTGAACCAATATCTCATGCATCTGAAGTCAGGGCGAGGATCCGACGTTGGCTCAGGTTGGAGTTTCTGTGCATGACGGCCCCTTCATGAAGGGAGCGGAATCTCGAGGCCATGGAGGTTTTCCACGTTGGGAGATGTGGGATGCCCCCTTCAAGGATTCCTTCTGCGGGACAATTGAGACCTGTTGGACAGCTCCAGGACATCCCATATGGAATGACTCCAGAGCACCGTTCCAGGATGGATGCCTGGGACGTCCGCCTCGCCTTCCAATTCTCTCCTTGCAACAAGACAGTTTAGATCTAATGGATCTGCGGGAGCAACCGTGGTGGCTGTGTTGAAATGCACTTTCCAGAGGATGGGTCCTAACGTGTGTTTGTGTCCATGAGGGCCTTGGAATGGGGAGGTGGCACCGGGACCCTGAAGTATTCTCCTAAGCTTTGGCATAGCTCCCATGCACAAGTTTCCTTGTGGAGACGAGATTTGTTCTGATGGGTGCCTCAGGAAATCCCCTCTGCTGGTATTGGAATGCAGGCTTTTGAGGAGACATGCTGTAAACCAAAGCAATGGATCCGATAATGGCCTTGGGTCCTGTCTGGTTCAATCTTCTTGGTATGAGTGGAGGTAGATGAGTGGAGGTAGATGCAGCCAGTATCAACCGCCCTTTTTAGTCCCGGGCGACCTACACTATTGGGATGGCCTCAGGGACTTTGGAGGGTTCTCCTAATTTGTACGATTTTTGACAATGGAATGGGCAGAATTCCCATGGATTGGGTGGGGGCAGTCCTAATGTGTGGCTCCAGGGGCCCCAGCATGGAGGGAGTGTGGCCCAGGACTTTGAGGACAGAAGACTGAAAACACAAACTCAGCTTAAGTTTGGGGACGTAGGTATGGCACGCCCGATCTACAAACCATGAGAAGAACTCTTCAGGATATGAGGAATGAGCGAGTCTGAGGCGCTTGGTCAGGCTATTGTCTCTGACTTTTGTTTCAGCGATGGCCGTTGAATGTTGGGGAGGTCTCATGGGCCATGGACAAATCTTCCTCTCTGTGGATTTGGCCCGATCCCAATTGTTTTTCGTCAATCTGTGGGATGGGAGGACTCCTTTCAGGTTTGTTACCTCAGGTGTCCCACCAAAAGAGGAATTCCAAAGCAGAGCCCTGGGGAAGAGTGAAGGGACAACCCAAACTATGGTTAAAAATTGGGGCCAAGAAGCATGGCAAGCCCAATATGCTGTCTCTTCATATAGGCCCTGAGAGGCCTTACCTGAGGACTGGGCTTCAGGCTGAGGGTCACAATGTGTGTTTGTGACCAATGTGGCCGCAAGCATGGGCTGGGCCTCATGGGCCACGCTTGTTTCAACTACACTGAACGTTGGACAACATGCCAACCACAAGGTTTCTTGCCATGGGGAAAGAGTTCTGATTTCTGCATCATTTTCAACCCTGGGCAGTGGTTGGAGATAAGGTCTAGGTTCTGGAGCCTGAAAACCGCAGTTGGGAAGAGATGACGACCTAAGGCCATGGCGGGTCCGATGTGCTCAGTGTGCGGCCAGCTGTCTGGGTGGGACCAGGAGGTCCAGGCTCAGGCTGGGTCAGAAGGGGAAATAGTGCCCAGGTCAGCCTATATGTTTGGGGTACAGCCGAATGGCGTGCAGGTTGATCCTCATTTGCGGTTTCGGGGTAGCCCTGAGGGCAATGTTTTAATTCTGTAGGGCAGGCAGCGTGCGGCATTGTAGTTCTGGATTGCCCAACTGGAGGGCTTGTGGGCCAGTAGTCTGAGGACGGAGTCTGAGAACCCAAGCTAGGCCTAGGTTTCTGGGTGAGGATATGGCAGGCACAATCTACAGACCTCAATCGAGATCTCGTGCATCTGAAGTCAGGGCAAGGATCAGACGATCGCTCAGGTTGGACTTTCTGCTGATGGCCCATTCTTGAAGGGGGTTGGATCACGAGGACATGGGGGTTTTCCCACGATGGGAGTTGTGAGAAGCTCCAAACTGCAAAGATTCTTCTGCAGGACAATTGAGATCTATTGGTTGGCTCCAGGCCAACGATTCCGAGCAGGGTTCTAAGGATGGTTGGCTGAGTAGCCCACCTCGCATTCCAATGGTCTCCAAGCAACAAGACAGGTTAGATCTGCTGGATGTGGGGGGCAACCGAGGAGGCTGAGTTGAAATGGACTCTCCTGTGGATGTGTCCTAATATGTTTTTGTGTCTATGGAGACCTTGGAATGAAGCGGTGGCCCTGGGGCCCTGAAGGGTTCTCCTAAACAGAGGCTTTGACACAGCTCCAACGTGCATGTTTCCCATGTGTAGATGAGATTTGTTCTGATGGGTGAGTCAAGAAACAGCCATAGGCTGGTATTGAAATCCAGGCCTCTGAGGAGAGATGCCTGGAAAACAAAGCAATGGATCCGATTAGTGCCTAGGGGCCTGTTCGTTCCTTTTTACCTCTGGGGACATCAGTCTACTGGTCTGAGTGCAGGTAGGTGCTCAGATGGGCTCAGATTGCCCCTGTTTGTCCTGGGAAGCCACAACTATTGGGATGGCCTCAGGGACTTTGGAGGTTATCCTACTAGTAGGGTTGTGGCCATTGGAATGGGCACATACAATTCCCTTGGAGAGGGCAAGTACAGTCCTCAGGTTTGGCTCCAGGGCCCTGAGCCTGTAGGGTGTGTAGGCCAGAGCTGTTTGGACAGTTGTCTGAAAACACAAACTCGGCTTATGATTTGGGTCATAGGTATGGCAGGACTGATCTACAGACCATGAGGAGAACACTTCGGGATATGAAAAAAGGGCGAGTGTGAGGCTCTTGCTCAAGTTTTTGTCTCTGGATATCGTGTCACTCATGGTCGTGAAATTGCCGGGTGACTTCATGGGAAATGGACGAGTCTTACTCTCTGGGGGTTCGGTCCCGTCCAAAGAGTTTGGGGTCATTCTGGGGATGGAAGAAGTCCGTTTTTTTTGTTGTTGTTGTCGATTTGTTTCATTTTGTTTTTCAACCTCAGATGTCCCACCAAATGAGGGATTCCAGAGTAGAGCCCTGGGGTGGGGCGACTGGACAACCAGAAATCTGGTTAAAAATTGGGGACTAGGGACATGTCAAGCCCATTATGACTTCTAATGGTCCAGCCACTGAGAGGACTTACTAGAGGACAGGACAAACGCTGAGGTCACAATGCGTGTTTATGCTCTCGTCGCACTCAAGAATGGGCGGGGCCTCAGGGTGAATGCTGGTTTCTCCTACACTGAACGTTGGACAACATGCCAACCACAAGGTTTCTTGCCATGGGTCAGGAAGAGTTCTGATTTCTGCATCACAGTCACCCGTGGGCAGTGATTGGAGATAAGGTCTAGGTTCTGAAGCCTGAAAACTGAGGTAGGGAAGAGATGATGACCTAAGGCCATGGCGGGTCTGATATGCTCAGCGTGCGGTCAGCTGTCTGGGTGTTGGTCAGCAGGTCCGGGCTCAGGTTGTGTCAGACAGTGCATTAGTGCCCAGGTTAGACTATATAATTTGGGTACATTCGAGTGCCGTGTAGGTATATCCTCATTTAAGCTGCCTGGGCTGCTCATTAGGCAATATATTTTTTCTAGAGGGCAGGCAGAGTGCTTCATTGTCGGTCCGGAATTGCCAAACTTGAGGGCTTCGGGGCCAGGAGAGTGAGGACGGAAGTCTGAGAACACAAGCTAGACTTCGGATTCAGGGTGAGGGCACGGCAGGTACCCCCTGCAGATCTGAACCAATATCTAGTGCATCTGAAGTCAGGGCGAGGATCCGACGTTGGCTCAGGTTGGAGTTTCTGTGCATGACGGCCCCTTCATGAAGGGAGCGGAATCTCGAGGCCATGGAGGTTTTCCACGTTGGGAGATGTGGGATGCCCCCTTCAAGGATTCCTTCTGCGAGACAATTGAGACCTGTTGGACAGCTCCAGGACATCCCATATGGAATGACTCCAGAGCACCGTTCCAGGATGGATGCCTGGGACGTCCGCCTCGCCTTCCAATTCTCTCCTTGCAACAAGACAGTTTAGATCTAATGGATCTGCGGGAGCAACCGTGGTGGCTGTGTTGAAATGCACTTTCCAGAGGATGGGTCCTAACGTGTGTTTGTGTCCATGAGGGCCTTGGAATGGGGAGGTGGCACCGGGACCCTGAAGTATTCTCCTAAGCTTTGGCATAGCTCCCATGCACAAGTTTCCTTGTGGAGACGATATTTGTTCTGATGGGTGCCTCAGGAAATCCCCTCTGCTGGTATTGGAATGCAGGCTTTTGAGGAGACATGCTGTAAACCAAAGCAATGCATCCGATAATGGCCTTGGGTCCTGTCTGGTTCAATCTTCTTGGTATGAGTGGAGGTAGATGAGTGGAGGTAGATGCAGCCAGTATCAACCGCCCTTTTTAGTCCCGGGCGACCTACACTATTGGGATGGCCTCAGGGACTTTGGAGGGTTCTCCTAATTTGTACGATTTTTGACAATGGAATGGGCAGAATTCCCATGGATTGGGTGGGGGCAGTCCTAATGTGTGGCTCCAGGGGCCCCAGCATGGAGGGAGTGTGGCCCAGGACTTTGAGGACAGAAGACTGAAAACACAAACTCAGCTTAAGTTTGGGGACGTAGGTATAGCACGCCCGATCTACAAACCATGAGAAGAACTCTTCAGGATATGAAGAATGAGCGAGTCTGAGGCGCTTGGTCAGGCTATTGTCTCTGACTTTTGTTTCAGCGATGGCCGTTGAATGTTGGGGAGGTCTCATGGGCCATGGACGAATCTTCCTCTCTGTGGATTTGGCCCGATCCCAATTGTTTTTCGTCAATCTGTGGGATGGGAGGACTCCTTTCAGGTTTGTTACCTCAGGTGTCCCACCAAAAGAGGAATTCCAAAGCAGAGCCCTGGGGAAGAGTGAAGGGACAACCCAAACTATGGTTAAAAATTGGGGCCTAGGGGCATGGCAAGCCCAATATGCTGTCTCTTCATATAGGCCCTGAGAGGCCTTACCTGAGGACTGGGCTTCAGGCTGAGGGTCACAATGTGTGTTTGTGACCAATGTGGCCGCAAGCATGGGCTGGGCCTCATGGGCCACGCTTGTTTCAACTACACTGAACGTTGGACAACATGCCAACCACAAGGTTTCTTGCCATGGGGAAAGAGTTCTGATTTCTGCATCATTTTCAACCCTGGGCAGTGGTTGGAGATAAGGTCTAGGTTCTGGAGCCTGAAAACCGCAGTTGGGAAGAGATGACGACCTAAGGCCATGGCGGGTCCGATGTGCTCAGTGTGCGGCCAGCTGTCTGGGTGGGACCAGGAGGTCCAGGCTCAGGCTGGGTCAGAAGGGGAAATAGTGCCCAGGTCAGCCTATATGTTTGGTGTACAGCTGAATGGCGTGCAGGTTGATCCTCATTTGCGGTTTCGGGGTAGCCCTGAGGGCAATGTTTTACGTCTGTAGGGCAGGCAGAGTACGGCATTGTAGTTCTGGATTGCCCAACTGGAGGGCTTGTGGGCCAGTAGTCTGAGGACGGAGTCTGAGAACCCAAGCTAGGCCTAGGTTTCTGGGTGAGGATATGGCAGGCACAATCTACAGACTTCAATCTAGATCTCATGCATCTGAAGTCAGGGCAAGGATCAGACGATCGCTCAGGTTGGACTTTCTGCCCTGATGGCCCATTCTTGAAGGGGGTTGGATCACGAGGACATGGGGGTTTTCCCACGATGGGAGTTGTGAGAAGCTCCAAACTGCAAAGATTCTTCTGCAGGACAATTGAGACCTGTTGGTTGGCTCCAGGCCAACGATTCCGAGCAGGGTTCTAAGGATGGATGGCTCGGTAGCCCACCTTGCATTCCAATGGTCTCCAAGCAACAAGACAGGTTAGATCTGCTGGATGTGGGGGGCAACCGAGGAGGCTGAGTTGAAATGGACTCTCCTGTGGATGTGTCCTAATATGTTTTTGAGTCTATGGAGACCTTGGAATGAAGCGGTGGCCCTGGGGCCCTGAAGGGTTCTCCTAAACAGAGGCTTTGACACAGCTCCAACGTGCATGTTTCCCGTGTGTAGATGAGATTTGTTCTGATGGGTGAGTCAAGAAACAGCCATATGCTGGTATTGAAATCCAGGCCTCTGAGGAGAGATGCCTGGAAACCAAAGCAATGGATCCGATTAGTGCCTAGGGGCCTGTTCGTTCCTTTTTACCGCTGGGGACATCAGTCTACGGGTCTGAGTGCAGGTAGGTGCTCAGATGGGCTCAGATTGCCCCTGTTTGTCCTGGGAAGCCATAACTCTTGGGATGGCCTCAGGGACTTTGGAGGTTATCCTACTAGTAGGGTTGTGGCCATTGGAATGGGCACATACAATTCCCTTGGAGAGGGCAAGTACAGTCCTCAGGTTTGGCTCCAGGGCCCTGAGCCTGTAGGGTGTGTAGGCCAGAGCTGTTTGGACAGTTGTCTGAAAACACAAACTCGGCTTATGTTTTGGGTCATAGGTATGGCAGGACTGATCTACAGACCATGAGGAGAACACTTCGGGATATGAAAAAAGGGCGAGTGTGAGGCTCTTGCTCAAGTTTTTGTCTCTGGATATCGTGTCACTCATGGTCGTGAAATTGCCGGGTGACTTCATGGGAAATGGACGAGTCTTACTCTCTGGGGGTTCGGTCCCGTCCAAAGAGTTTGCGGTCATTCTGGGGATGGAAGAATTCAGTTTTTTTGTTGTTGTTGTCGATTTGTTTCATTTTGTTTTTCAACCTCAGATGTCCCACCAAATGAGGGATTCCAGAGTAGAGCCCTGGGGTGGGGCGACTGGACAACCAGAAATCTGGTTAAAAATTGGGGACTAGGGACATGTCAAGCCCATTATGACATCTAATGGTCCAGCCACTGAGAGGACTTCCTAGAGGACAGGACAAACGCTGAGGTCACAATGCGTGTTTATGCTCTCGTCGCACGCAAGAATGGGCGGGGCCTCAGGGTGAATGCTGGTTTCTCCTACACTGAACGTTGGACAACATGCCAACCACAAGGTTTCTTGCCATGGGTCAGGAAGAGTTCTGATTTCTGCATCACAGTCACCCGTGGGCAGTGATTGGAGATAAGGTCTAGGTTCTGAAGCCTGAAAACTGAGGTAGGGAAGAGATGATGACCTAAGGCCATGGCGGGTTTGATTTGCTCAGCGTGCGGTCAGCTGTCTGGGTGTTGGTCAGCAGGTCCGGGCTCAGGTTGTGTCAGACAGTGCATTAGTGCCCAGGTTAGACTATATAATTTGGGTACATTCGAGTGCCGTGTAGGTATATCCTCATTTAAGCTGCCTGGGCTGCTCATTAGGCAATATATTTTTTCTAGAGGGCAGGCAGAGTGCTTCATTGTCGGTCCGCAATTGCCAAACTTGAGGGCTTCGGGGCCAGGAGAGTGAGGAAGGAATTCTAAGAACACAAGCTAGACTTCGGATTCAGGGTGAGGGCACGGCAGGTACCCCCTGCAGATCTGAACCAATATCTCATGCATCTGAAGTCAGGGCGAGTATCCGAAGTTGGCTCAGGTTGGAGTTTCTGTGCATGACGGCCCCTTCATGAAGGGAGCGGAATCTCGAGGCCATGGAGGTTTTCCACGTTGGGAGATGTGGGATGCCCCCTTCAAGGATTCCTTCTGCGGGACAATTGAGACCTGTTGGACAGCTCCAGTTCATCCCTTATGGAATGACTCCAGAGCACCGTTCCAGGATGGATGCCTGGGAAGTCGGCCTCGCCTTCCAATTGTCTCCTAGCAACAAGACAGTTTAGATCTAATGGATCTGCGGGAGCAACCGGGGTGGCTGAGTTGAAATGCACTTTCCAGAGGATGGGTCCTAACGTGTGTTTGTGTCCATGAGGGCCTTGGAATGGGGAGGTGGAACCGGGACCCTGAAGTATTCTCCTAAGCTTTGGCATAGCTCCCATGCACAAGTTTCCTTGTGGAGACGAGATTTGTTCTGATGGGTGCCTCAGGAAATCCCCTCTGCTGGTATTGGAATCCAGGCTTTTGAGGAGACATGGCTGTAAACCAAAGCAATGGATCCGATAATGGCCTCGGGTCCTGTCTGGTTCAATCTTCTTGGTATGAGTGGAGGTAGATGAGTGGAGGTAGATGCTCAGCCGGTATCAACCGCCCTTTTTTGTCCCGGGCACCTACACTATTGGGATGGCCTCAGGGACTTTGGAGGGTTCTCCTAATTTGTACGATTTTTGACAATGGAATGGGCAGAATTCCCATGGATTGGGTGGGGGCAGTCCTAATGTGTGGCTCCAGGGGCCCCAGCATGGAGGGAGTGTGGCCCAGGACTTTGAGGACAGAAGACTGAAAACACAAACTCAGCTTATGTTTGGGGACGTAGGTATGGCACGCCCGATCTACAAACCATGAGAAGAACTCTTCAGGATATGAAGAATGAGCGAGTCTGAGGCGCTTGGTCAGGCTTTTGTCTCTGACTTTTGTTTCAGCGATGGCCGTGGAATGTTGGGGAGGTCTCATGGGCCATGGACGAATCTTCCTCTCTGTGGATTTGGCCCGATCCCAATTGTTTTTCGTCAATCTGTGGGATGGGAGGACTCCTTTCAGGTTTGTTACCTCAGGTGTCCCACCAAAAGAGGAATTCCAAAGCAGAGCCCTGGGGAAGAGTGAAGGGACAACCCGAACTATGGTTAAAAATTGGGGCCTAGGGGCATGGCAAGCCCAATATGCTGTCTCTTCATATAGGCCCTGAGAGGCCTTACCTGAGGACTGGGCTTCAGGCTGAGGGTCACAATGTGTGTTTGTGACCAATGTGGCCGCAAGCATGGGCTGGGCCTCATGGGCCACGCTTGTTTCAACTACACTGAACGTTGGACAACATGCCAACCACAAGGTTTCTTGCCATGGGGAAAGAGTTCTGATTTCTGCATCATTTTCAACCCTGGGCAGTGGTTGGAGATAAGGTCTAGGTTCTGGAGCCTGAAAACCGCAGTTGGGAAGAGATGACGACCTAAGGCCATGGCGGGTCCGATGTGCTCAGTGTGCGGCCAGCTGTCTGGGTGGGACCAGGAGGTCCAGGCTCAGGCTGGGTCAGAAGGGGAAATAGTGCCCAGGTCAGCCTATATGTTTGGGGTACAGCCGAATGGCGTGCAGGTTGATCCTCATTTGCGGTTTCGGGGTAGCCCTGAGGGCAATGTTTTACATCTGTAGGGCAGGCAGAGTGCGGCATTGTAGTTCTGGATTGCCCAACTGGAGGGCTTGTGGGCCAGTAGTCTGAGGACGGAGTCTGAGAACCCAAGCTAGGCCTTGGTTTCTGGGTGAGGATATGGCAGGCACAATCTACAGACCTCAATCGAGATCTCATGCATCTGAAGTCAGGGCAAGGATCAGACGATCGCTCAGGTTGGACTTTCTGCCCTGATGGCCCATTCTTGAAGGGGGTTGGATCACGAGGACATGGGGGTTTTCCCACGATGGGAGTTGTGAGAAGCTCCAAACTGCAAAGATTCTTCTGCAGGACAATTGAGACCTGTTGGTTGGCTCCAGGCCAACGATTCCGAGCAGGGTTCTAAGGATGGATGGCTGGGTAGCCCACCTCGCATTCCAATGGTCTCCAAGCAACAAGACAGGTTAGATCTGCTGGATGTGGGGGGCAACCGAGGAGGCTGAGTTGAAATGGACTCTCCTGTGGATGTGTCCTAATATGTTTTTGTGTCTATGGAGACCTGGGAATGAAGCGGTGGCCCTGGGGCCCTGAAGGGTTCTCCTAAACAGAGGCTTTGACACAGCTCCAACGTGCATGTTTCCCATGTGTAGATGAG
The DNA here is from genome assembly GCF_964662115.1 of Mustela nivalis. Lineage (NCBI taxonomy): Eukaryota > Metazoa > Chordata > Mammalia > Carnivora > Mustelidae > Mustela > Mustela nivalis. The sequence continues at coordinate 61,955 of NW_028135166.1, forward strand.
ATTTGTTCTGATGGGTGAGTCAAGAAACAGCCATATGCTGGTATTGAAAACCAGGCCTCTGAGGAGAGATGCCTGGAAACCAAAGCAATGGATCCGATTAGTGCCTAGGGGCCTGTTCGTTCCTTTTTACCTCTGGGGAAATCAGTCTACGGGTCTGAGTGCAGGTAGGTGCTCAGATGGGCTCAGATTGCCCCTGTTTGTCCTGGGAAGCCACAACTATTGGGATGGCCTCAGGGACTTTGGAGGTTATCCTACTAGTAGGGTTGTGGCCATTGGAATGGGCACATACAATTCCCTTGGAGAGGGCAAGTACAGTCCTCAGGTTTGGCTCCAGGGCCCTGAGCCTGTAGGGTGTGTAGGCCAGAGCTGTTTGGACAGTTGTCTGAAAACACAAACTCGGCTTATGTTTTGGGTCATAGGTATGGCAGGACTGATCTACAGACCATGAGGAGAACACTTCGGGATATGAAAAAAGGGCGAGTGTGAGGCTCTTGCTCAAGTTTTTGTCTCTGGATATCGTGTCACTCATGGTCGTGAAATTGCCGGGTGACTTCATGGGAAATGGACGAGTCTTACTCTCTGGGGGTTCGGTCCCGTCCAAAGAGTTTGCGGTCATTCTGGGGAAGGAAGAATTCAGTTTTTTTGTTGTTGTTGTCGATTTGTTTCATTTTGTTTTTCAACCTCAGATGTCCCACCAAATGAGGGATTCCAGAGTAGAGCCCTGGAGTGGGGCGACTGGACAACCAGAAATCTGGTTAAAAATTGGGGACTAGGGACATGTCAAGCCCATTATGACATCTAATGGTCCAGCCACTGAGAGGACTTCCTAGAGGACAGGACAAACGCTGAGGTCACAATGCGTGTTTATGCTCTCGTCGCACGCAAGAATGGGCGGGGCCTCAGGGTGAATGCTGGTTTCTCCTACACTGAACGTTGGACAACATGCCAACCACAAGGTTTCTTGCCATGGGTCAGGAAGAGTTCTGATTTCTGCATCACAGTCACCCGTGGGCAGTGATTGGAGATAAGGTCTAGGTTCTGAAGCCTGAAAACTGAGGTAGGGAAGAGATGATGACCTAAGGCCATGGCGGGTTTGATTTGCTCAGCGTGCGGTCAGCTGTCTGGGTGTTGGTCAGCAGGTCCGGGCTCAGGTTGTGTCAGACAGTGCATTAGTGCCCAGGTTAGACTATATAATTTGGGTACATTCGAGTGCCGTGTAGGTATATCCTCATTTAAGCTGCCTGGGCTGCTCATTAGGCAATATATTTTTTCTAGAGGGCAGGCAGAGTGCTTCATTGTCGGTCCGCAATTGCCAAACTTGAGGGCTTCGGGGCCAGGAGAGTGAGGAAGGAATTCTAAGAACACAAGCTAGACTTCGGATTCAGGGTGAGGGCACGGCAGGTACCCCCTGCAGATCTGAACCAATATCTCATGCATCTGAAGTCAGGGCGAGTATCCGAAGTTGGCTCAGGTTGGAGTTTCTGTGCATGACGGCCCCTTCATGAAGGGAGCGGAATCTCGAGGCCATGGAGGTTTTCCACGTTGGGAGATGTGGGATGCCCCCTTCAAGGATTCCTTCTGCGGGACAATTGAGACCTGTTGGACAGCTCCAGTTCATCCCTTATGGAATGACTCCAGAGCACCGTTCCAGGATGGATGCCTGGGAAGTCGGCCTCGCCTTCCAATTGTCTCCTAGCAACAAGACAGTTTAGATCTAATGGATCTGCGGGAGCAACCGGGGTGGCTGAGTTGAAATGCACTTTCCAGAGGATGGGTCCTAACGTGTGTTTGTGTCCATGAGGGCCTTGGAATGGGGAGGTGGAACCGGGACCCTGAAGTATTCTCCTAAGCTTTGGCATAGCTCCCATGCACAAGTTTCCTTGTGGAGACGAGATTTGTTCTGATGGGTGCCTCAGGAAATCCCCTCTGCTGGTATTGGAATCCAGGCTTTTGAGGAGACATGGCTGTAAACCAAAGCAATGGATCCGATAATGGCCTCGGGTCCTGTCTGGTTCAATCTTCTTGGTATGAGTGGAGGTAGATGAGTGGAGGTAGATGCTCAGCCGGTATCAACCGCCCTTTTTTGTCCCGGGCACCTACACTATTGGGATGGCCTCAGGGACTTTGGAGGGTTCTCCTAATTTGTACGATTTTTGACAATGGAATGGGCAGAATTCCCATGGATTGGGTGGGGGCAGTCCTAATGTGTGGCTCCAGGGGCCCCAGCATGGAGGGAGTGTGGCCCAGGACTTTGAGGACAGAAGACTGAAAACACAAACTCAGCTTATGTTTGGGGACGTAGGTATGGCACGCCCGATCTACAAACCATGAGAAGAACTCTTCAGGATATGAAGAATGAGCGAGTCTGAGGCGCTTGGTCAGGCTTTTGTCTCTGACTTTTGTTTCAGCGATGGCCGTGGAATGTTGGGGAGGTCTCATGGGCCATGGACGAATCTTCCTCTCTGTGGATTTGGCCCGATCCCAATTGTTTTTCGTCAATCTGTGGGATGGGAGGACTCCTTTCAGGTTTGTTACCTCAGGTGTCCCACCAAAAGAGGAATTCCAAAGCAGAGCCCTGGGGAAGAGTGAAGGGACAACCCGAACTATGGTTAAAAATTGGGGCCTAGGATCATGGCAAGCCCAATATGCTGTCTCTTCATATAGGCCCTGAGAGGCCTTACCTGAGGACTGGGCTTCAGGCTGAGGGTCACAATGTGTGTTTGTGACCAATGTGGCCGCAAGCATGGGCTGGGCCTCATGGGCCACGCTTGTTTCAACTACACTGAACGTTGGATAACATGCCAACCACAAGGTTTCTTGCCATGGGGAAAGAGTTCTGATTTCTGCATCATTTTCAACCCTGGGCAGTGGTTGGAGATAAGGTCTAGGTTCTGGAGCCTGAAAACCGCAGTTGGGAAGAGATGACGACCTAAGGCCATGGCGGGTCCGATGTGCTCAGTGTGCGGCCAGCTGTCTGGGTGGGACCAGGAGGTCCAGGCTCAGGCTGGGTCAGAAGGGGAAATAGTGCCCAGGTCAGCCTATATGTTTGGGGTACAGCCGAATGGCGTGCAGGTTGATCCTCATTTGCGGTTTCGGGGTAGCCCTGAGGGCAATGTTTTACGTCTGTAGGGCAGGCAGAGTGCGGCATTGTAGTTCTGGATTGCCCAACTGGAGGGCTTGTGGGCCAGTAGTCTGAGGACGGAGTCTGAGAACCCAAGCTAGGCCTAGGTTTCTGGGTGAGGATATGGCAGGCACAATCTACAGACCTCAATCTAGATCTCATGCATCTGAAGTCAGGGCAAGGATCAGACGATCGCTCAGGTTGGACTTTCTGCCCTGATGGCCCATTCTTGAAGGGGGTTGGATCACGAGGACATAAGGGTTTTCCCACGATGGGAGTTGTGAGAAGCTCCAAACTGCAAAGATTCTTCTGCAGGACAATTGAGACCTGTTGGTTGGCTCCAGGCCAACGATTCCGAGCAGGGTTCTAAGGATGGATGGCTGGGTAGCCCACCTCGCATTCCAATGGTCTCCAAGCAACAAGACAGGTTAGATCTGCTGGATGTGGGGGGCAACCGAGGAGGCTGAGTTGAAATGGACTCTCCTGTGGATGTGTCCTAATATGTTTTTGTGTCTATGGAGACCTGGGAATGAAGCGGTGGCCCTGGGGCCCTGAAGGGTTCTCCTAAACAGAGGCTTTGACACAGCTCCAACGTGCATGTTTCCCATGTGTAGATGAGATTTGTTCTGATGGGTGAGTCAAGAAACAGCCATATGCTGGTATTGAAAACCAGGCCTCTGAGGAGAGATGCCTGGAAACCAAAGCAATGGATCCGATTAGTGCCTAGGGGCCTGTTCGTTCCTTTTTACCTCTGGGGAAATCAGTCTACGGGTCTGAGTGCAGGTAGGTGCTCAGATGGGCTCAGATTGCCCCTGTTTGTCCTGGGAAGCCACAACTATTGGGATGGCCTCAGGGACTTTGGAGGTTATCCTACTAGTAGGGTTGTGGCCATTGGAATGGGCACATACAATTCCCTTGGAGAGGGCAAGTACAGTCCTCAGGTTTGGCTCCAGGGCCCTGAGCCTGTAGGGTGTGTAGGCCAGAGCTGTTTGGACAGTTGTCTGAAAACACAAACTCGGCTTATGTTTTGGGTCATAGGTATGGCAGGACTGATCTACAGACCATGAGGAGAACACTTCGGGATATGAAAAAAGGGCGAGTGTGAGGCTCTTGCTCAAGTTTTTGTCTCTGGATATCGTGTCACTCATGGTCGTGAAATTGCCGGGTGACTTCATGGGAAATGGACGAGTCTTACTCTCTGGGGGTTCGGTCCCGTCCAAAGAGTTTGCGGTCATTCTGGGGATGGAAGAATTCAGTTTTTTTGTTGTTGTTGTCGATTTGTTTCATTTTGTTTTTCAACCTCAGATGTCCCACCAAATGAGGGATTCCAGAGTAGAGCCCTGGGGTGCGGCGACTGGACAACCAGAAATCTGGTTAAAAATTGGGGACTAGGGACATGTCAAGCCCATTATGACATCTAATGGTCCAGCCACTGAGAGGACCTCCTAGAGGACAGGACAAACGCTGAGGTCACAATGCGTGTTTATGCTCTCGTCGCACGCAAGAATGGGCGGGGCCTCAGGGTGAATGCTGGTTTCTCCTACACTGAACGTTGGACAACATGCCAACCACAAGGTTTCTTGCCATGGGTCAGGAAGAGTTCTGATTTCTGCATCACAGTCACCCGTGGGCAGTGATTGGAGATAAGGTCTAGGTTCTGAAGCCTGAAAACTGAGGTAGGGAAGAGATGATGACCTAAGGCCATGGCGGGTCTGATTTGCTCAGCGTGCGGTCAGCTGTCTGGGTGTTGGTCAGCAGGTCCGGGCTCAGGTTGTGTCAGACAGTGCATTAGTGCCCAGGTTAGACTATATAATTTGGGTACATTCGAGTGCCGTGTAGGTATATCCTCATTTAAGCTGCCTGGGCTGCTCATTAGGCAATATATTTTTTCTAGAGGGCAGGCAGAGTGCTTCATTGTCGGTCCGCAATTGCCAAACTTGAGGGCTTCCGGGCCAGGAGAGTGAGGAAGGAATTCTAAGAACACAAGCTAGACTTCGGATTCAGGGTGAGGGCACGGCAGGTACCCCCTGCAGATCTGAACCAATATCTCATGCATCTGAAGTCAGGGCGAGTATCCGAAGTTGGCTCAGGTTGGAGTTTCTGTGCATGACGGCCCCTTCATGAAGGGAGCGGAATCTCGAGGCCATGGAGGTTTTCCACGTTGGGAGATGTGGGATGCCCCCTTCAAGGATTCCTTCTGCGGGACAATTGAGACCTGTTGGACAGCTCCAGTTCATCCCTTATGGAATGACTCCAGAGCACCGTTCCAGGATGGATGCCTGGGAAGTCGGCCTCGCCTTCCAATTGTCTCCTAGCAACAAGACAGTTTAGATCTAATGGATCTGCGGGAGCAACCGGGGTGGCTGAGTTGAAATGCACTTTCCAGAGGATGGGTCCTAACGTGTGTTTGTGTCCATGAGGGCCTTGGAATGGGGAGGTGGAACCGGGACCCTGAAGTATTCTCCTAAGCTTTGGCATAGCTCCCATGCACAAGTTTCCTTGTGGAGACGAGATTTGTTCTGATGGGTGCCTCAGGAAATGCCCTCTGCTGGTATTGGAATCCAGGCTTTTGAGGAGATATGCCTGTAAACCAAAGCAATGGATCCGATAATGGCCTCGGGTCCTGTCTGGTTCAATCTTCTTGGTATGAGTGGAGGTAGATGAGTGGAGGTAGATGCTCAGCCGGTATCAACCGCCCTTTTTTGTCCCGGGCACCTACACTATTGGGATGGCCTCAGGGACTTTGGAGGGTTCTCCTAATTTGTACGATTTTTGACAATGGAATGGGCAGAATTCCCATGGATTGGGTGGGGGCAGTCCTAATGTGTGGCTCCAGGGGCCCCAGCCTGGAGGGAGTGTGGCCCAGGACTTTGAGGACAGAAGACTGAAAACACAAACTCAGCTTATGTTTGGGGACGTAGGTATGGCACGCCCGATCTACAAACCATGAGAAGAACTCTTCAGGATATGAAGAATGAGCGAGTCAGAGGCGCTTGGTCAGGCTTTTGTCTCTGACTTTTGTTTCAGCGATGGCCGTGGAATGTTGGGGAGGTCTCATGGGCCATGGACGAATCTTCCTCTCTGTGGATTTGGCCCGATCCCAATTGTTTTTCGTCAATCTGTGGGATGGGAGGACTCCTTTCAGGTTTGTTACCTCAGGTGTCCCACCAAAAGAGGAATTCCAAAGCAGAGCCCTGGGGAAGAGTGAAGGGACAACCCGAACTATGGTTAAAAATTGGGGCCTAGGATCATGGCAAGCCCAATATGCTGTCTCTTCATATAGGCCCTGAGAGGCCTTACCTGAGGACTGGGCTTCAGGCTGAGGGTCACAATGTGTGTTTGTGACCAATGTGGCCGCAAGCATGGGCTGGGCCTCATGGGCCACGCTTGTTTCAACTACACTGAACGTTGGACAACATGCCAACCACAAGGTTTCTTGCCATGGGGAAAGAGTTCTGATTTCTGCATCATTTTCAACCCTGGGCAGTGGTTGGAGATAAGGTCTAGGTTCTGGAGCCTGAAAACCGCAGTTGGGAAGAGATGACGACCTAAGGCCATGGCGGGTCCGATGTGCTCAGTGTGCGGCCAGCTGTCTGGGTGGGACCAGGAGGTCCAGGCTCAGGCTGGGTCAGAAGGGGAAATAGTGCCCAGGTCAGCCTATATGTTTGGGGTACAGCCGAATGGCGTGCAGGTTGATCCTCATTTGCGGTTTCGGGGTAGCCCTGAGGGCAATGTTTTACGTCTGTAGGGCAGGCAGAGTGCGGCATTGTAGTTCTGGATTGCCCAACTGGAGGGCTTGTGGGCCAGTAGTCTGAGGACGGAGTCTGAGAACCCAAGCTAGGCCTAGGTTTCTGGGTGAGGATATGGCAGGCACAATCTACAGACCTCAATCTAGATCTCATGCATCTGAAGTCAGGGCAAGGATCAGACGATCGCTCAGGTTGGACTTTCTGCCCTGATGGCCCATTCTTGATGGGGGTTGGATCACGAGGACATGGGGGTTTTCCCACGATGGGAGTTGTGAGAAGCTCCAAACTGCAAAGATTCTTCTGCAGGACAATTGAGACCTGTTGGTTGGCTCCAGGCCAAAGATTCCGAGCAGGGTTCTAAGGATGGATGGCTGGGTAGCCCACCTCGCATTCCAATGGTCTCCAAGCAACAAGACAGGTTAGATCTGCTGGATGTGGGGGGCAACCGAGGAGGCTGAGTTGAAATGGACTCGCCTGTGGATGTGTCCTAATATGTTTTTGTGTCTATGGAGACCTTGGAATGAAGCGGTGGCCCTGGGGCCCTGAAGGGTTCTCCTAAACAGAGGCTTTGACACAGCTCCAACGTGCATGTTTCCCATGTGTAGATGAGATTTGTTCTGATGGGTGAGTCAAGAAACAGCCATATGCTGGTATTGAAATCCAGGCCTCTGAGGAGAGATGCCTGGAAACCAAAGCAATGGATCCGATTAGTGCCTAGGGGCCTGTTCGTTCCTTTTTACCTCTGGGGACATCAGTCTACGGGTCTGAGTGCAGGTAGGTGCTCAGATGGGCTCAGATTGCCCCTGTTTGTCCTGGGAAGCCACAACTATTGGGACGGCCTCAGGGACTTTGGCGGTTGTCCTACTAGTAGGGTTGTGGCCATTGGAATGGGCACATACAATTCCCTTGGAGAGGGCAAGTACAGTCCTCAGGTTTGGCTCCAGGGCCCTGAGCCTGTAGGGTGTGTAGGCCAGAGCTGTTTGGACAGTTTTCTGAAAACACAAACTCGGCTTATGTTTTGGGTCATAGGTATGGCAGGACTGATCTACAGACCATGAGGAGAACACTTCGGGATATGAAAAAAGGGCGAGTGTGAGGCTCTTGCTCACGTTTTTGTCTCTGGATATCGTGTCACTCATGGTCGAGAAATTGCCGGGTGACTTCATGGGAAATGGACGAGTCTTACTCTCTGGGGGTTCGGTCCCGTCCAAAGAGTTTGGGGTCATTCTGGGGATGGAAGAAGTCCGTTTTTTTGTTGTTGTTGTCGATTTGTTTCATTTTGTTTTTCAACCTCAGATGTCCCACCAAATGAGGGATTCCAGAGTAGAGCCCTGGGGTGGGGCGACTGGACAACCAGAAATCTGGTTAAAAATTGGGGACTAGGGACATGTCAAGCCCATTATGACATCTAGTGGTCCAGCCACTGAGAGGACTTACTAGAGGACAGGACTCACGCTGAGGTCACAATGCGTGTTTATGCTCTCGTCGCTCGCAAGAATGGGCGGGGCCTCAGGGTGAATGCTGGTTTCTCCTACACTGAACGTTGGACAACATGCCAACCACAAGGTTTCTTGCCATGGGTCAGGAAGAGTTCTGATTTCTGCATCACAGTCACCCGTGGGCAGTGATTGGAGGTAAGGTCTAGGTTCTGAAGCCTGAAAACTGAGGTAGGGAAGAGTTGATGACCTAAGGCCATGGCGGGTCTGATATGCTCAGCTTGCGGTCAGCTGTCTGGGTGTTGGTCAGCAGGTCCAGGCTCAGGTTGTGTCAGACAGTGCATTAGTGCCCAGGTTAGACTATATAATTTGGGTACATTCGAGTGCCGTGTAGGTATATCCTCATTTAAGCTGCCTGGGCTGCTCATTAGGCAATATATTTTTTCTAGAGGGCAGGCAGAGTGCTTCATTGTCGGTCCGCAATTGCCAAACTTGAGGGCTTCGGGGCCAGGAGAGTGAGGACGGAAGTCTGAGAACACAAGCTAGACTTCGGATTCAGGGTGAGGGCACGGCAGGTACCCCCTGCAGATCTGAACCAATATCTCATGCATCTGAAGTCAGGGCGAGGATCCGACGTTGGCTCAGGTTGGAGTTTCTGTGCATGATGGCCCCTTCATGAAGGGAGCGGAATCTCGAGGCCATGGAGGTTTTCCACGTTGGGAGATGTGGGATGCCCCCTTCAAGGATTCCTTCTGCGGGACAATTGAGACCTGTTGGACAGCTCCAGTTCATCCCTTATGGAATGACTCCAGAGCACCGTTCCAGGATGGATGCCTGGGAAGTCGGCCTCACCTTCCAATTGTCTCCTAGCAACAAGACAGTTTAGATCTAATGGATCTGCGGGAGCAACCGTGGTGGCTGTGTTGAAATGCACTTTCCAGAGGATGGGTCCTAACGTGTGTTTGTGTCCATGAGGGCCTTGGAATGGGGAGGTGGCACCGGGACCCTGAAGTATTCTCCTAAGCTTTGGCATAGCTCCCATGCACAAGTTTCCTTGTGGAGACGAGATTTGTTCTGATGGGTGCCTCAGGAAATCCCCTCTGCTGGTATTGGAATGCAGGCTTTTGAGGAGACATGCTGTAAACCAAAGCAATGGATCCGATAATGGCCTTGGGTCCTGTCTGGTTCAATCTTCTTGGTATGAGTGGAGGTAGATGAGTGGAGGTAGATGCAGCCAGTATCAACCGCCCTTTTTAGTCCCGGGCGACCTACACTATTGGGATGGCCTCAGGGACTTTGGAGGGTTCTCCTAATTTGTACGATTTTTGACAATGGAATGGGCAGAATTCCCATGGATTGGGTGGGGGCAGTCCTAATGTGTGGCTCCAGGGGCCCCAGCATGGAGGGAGTGTGGCCCAGGACTTTGAGGACAGAAGACTGAAAACACAAACTCAGCTTAAGTTTGGGGACGTAGGTATGGCACGCCCGATCTACAAACCATGAGAAGAACTCTTCAGGATATGAAGAATGAGCGAGTCTGAGGCTCTTGGTCAGGCTATTGTCTCTGACTTTTGTTTCAGCGATGGCCGTTGAATGTTGGGGAGGTCTCATGGGCCATGGACGAATCTTCCTCTCTGTGGATTTGGCCCGATCCCAATTGTTTTTCGTCAATCTGTGGGATGGGAGGACTCCTTTCAGGTTTGTTACCTCAGGTGTCCCACCAAAAGAGGAATTCCAAAGCAGAGCCCTGGGGAAGAGTGAAGGGACAACCCAAACTATGGTTAAAAATTGGGGCCAAGAAGCATGGCAAGCCCAATATGCTGTCTCTTCATATAGGCCCTGAGAGGCCTTACCTGAGGACTGGGCTTCAGGCTGAGGGTCACAATGTGTGTTTGTGACCAATGTGGCCGCAAGCATGGGCTGGGCCTCATGGGCCACGCTTGTTTCAACTACACTGAACGTTGGACAACATGCCAACCACAAGGTTTCTTGCCATGGGGAAAGAGTTCTGATTTCTGCATCATTTTCAACCCTGGGCAGTGGTTGGAGATAAGGTCTAGGTTCTGGAGCCTGAAAACCGCAGTTGGGAAGAGATGACGACCTAAGGCCATGGCGGGTCCGATGTGCTCAGTGTGCGGCCAGCTGTCTGGGTGGGACCAGGATGTCCAGGCTCAGGCTGGGTCAGAAGGGGAAATAGTGCCCAGGTCAGCCTATATGTTTGGTGTACAGCCGAATGGCGTGCAGGTTGATCCTCATTTGCGGTTTCGGGGTAGCCCTGAGGGCAATGTTTTACTTCTGTAGGGCAGGCAGAGTACGGCATTGTAGTTCTGGATTGCCCAACTGGAGGGCTTGTGGGCCAGTAGTCTGAGGACGGAGTCTGAGAACCCAAGCTAGGCCTAGGTTTCTGGGTGAGGATATGGCAGGCACAATCTACAGACTTCAATCTAGATCTCATGCATCTGAAGTCAGGGCAAGGATCAGACGATCGCTCAGGTTGGACTTTCTGCCCTGATGGCCCATTCTTGAAGGGGGTTGGATCACGAGGACATGGGGGTTTTCCCACGATGGGAGTTGTGAGAAGCTCCAAACTGCAAAGATTCTTCTGCAGGACAATTGAGACCTGTTGGTTGGCTCCAGGCCAACGATTCCGAGCAGGGTTCTAAGGATGGATGGCTGGGTAGCCCACCTTGCATTCCAATGGTCTCCAAGCAACAAGACAGGTTAGATCTGCTGGATGTGGGGGGCAACCGAGGAGGCTGAGTTGAAATGGACTCTCCTGTGGATGTGTCCTAATATGTTTTTGAGTCTATGGAGACCTTGGAATGAAGCGGTGGCCCTGGGGCCCTGAAGGGTTCTCCTAAACAGAGGCTTTGACACAGCTCCAACGTGCATGTTTCCCGTGTGTAGATGAGATTTGTTCTGATGGGTGAGTCAAGAAACAGCCATATGCTGGTATTGCAATCCAGACCTCTGAGGAGAGATGCCTGGAAACCAAAGCAATGGATCCGATTAGTGCCTAGGGGCCTGTTCGTTCCTTTTTACCGCTGGGGACATCAGTCTACGGGTCTGAGTGCAGGTAGGTGCTCAGATGGGCTCAGATTGCCCCTGTTTGTCCTGGGAAGCCACAACTATTGGGATGGCCTCAGGGACTTTGGAGGTTATCCTACTAGTAGGGTTGTGGCCATTGGAATGGGCACATACAATTCCCTTGGAGAGGGCAAGTACAGTCCTCAGGTTTGGCTCCAGGGCCCTGAGCCTGTAGGGTGTGTAGGCGAGAGCTGTTTGGACAGTTGTCTGAAAACACAAACTCGGCTTATGTTTTGGGTCATAGGTATGGCAGGACTGATCTACAGACCATGAGGAAAACACTTCGGGATATGAAAAAAGGGCGAGTGTGAGGCTCTTGCTCAAGTTTTTGTCTCTGGATATCGTGTCACTCATGGTCGTGAAATTGCCGGGTGACTTCATGGGAAATGGACGAGTCTTACTCTCTGGGGGTTCGGTCCCGTCCAAAGAGGTTGGGGTCATTCTGGGGATGGAAGAAGTCCGTTTTTTTGTTGTTGTTTTCGATTTGTTTCATTTTGTTTTTCAACCTCAGATGTCCCACCAAATGAGGGATTCCAGAGTAGAGCCCTGGGGTGGCGCGACTGGACAATCAGAAATCTGGTTAAAAATTGGGGACTAGGGACATGTCAAGCCCATTATGACATCTCATGGTCCAGCCACTGAGAGGACTTACTAGAGGACAGGACTCACGCTGAGGTCACAATGCGTGTTTATGCTCTCGTCGCACTCAAGAATGGGCGGGGCCTCAGGGTGAATGCTGGTTTCTCCTACACTGAACGTTGGACAACATGCCAACCACAAGGTTTCTTGCCATGGGTCAGGAAGAGTTCTGATTTCTGCATCACAGTCACCCGTGGGCAGTGATTGGAGATAAGGTCTAGGTTCTGAAGCCTGAAAACTGAGGTAGGGAAGAGATGATGACCTAAGGCCATGGCGGGGCTGATATGCTCAGCGTGCGGTCAGCTGTCTGGGTGTTGGTCAGCAGGTCCGGGCTCAGGTTGTGTCAGACAGTGCATTAGTGCCCAGGTTAGACTATATAATTTGGGTACATTCGAGTGCCGTGTAGGTATATCCTCATTTAAGCTGCCTGGGCTGCTCATTAGGCAATATATTTTTTCTAGAGGGCAGGCAGAGTGCTTCATTGTCGGTCCGGAATTGCCAAACTTGAGGGCTTCGGGGCCAGGAGAGTGAGGACGGAAGTCTGAGAACACAAGCTAGACTTCGGATTCAGGGTGAGGGCACGGCAGGTACCCCCTGCAGATCTGAACCAATATCTCATGCATCTGAAGTCAGGGCGAGGATCCGACGTTGGCTCAGGTTGGAGTTTCTGTGCATGACGGCCCCTTCATGAAGGGAGCGGAATCTCGAGGCCATGGAGGTTTTCCACGTTGGGAGATGTGGGATGCCCCCTTCAAGGATTCCTTCTGCGGGACAATTGAGACCTGTTGGACAGCTCCAGTTCATCCCTTATGGAATGACTCCAGAGCACCGTTCCAGGATGGATGCCTGGGAAGTCGGCCTCGCCTTCCAATTGTCTCCTAGCAACAAGACAGTTTAGATCTAATGGATCTGCGGGAGCAACCGGGGTGGCTGAGTTGAAATGCACTTTCCAGAGGATGGGTCCTAACGTGTGTTTGTGTCCATGAGGGCCTTGGAATGGGGAGGTGGAACCGGGACCCTGAAGTATTCTCCTAAGCTTTGGCATAGCTCCCATGCACAAGTTTCCTTGTGGAGACGAGATTTGTTCTGATGGGTGCCTCAGGAAATCCCCTCTGCTGGTATTGGAATCCAGGCTTTTGAGGAGACATGGCTGTAAACCAAAGCAATGGATCCGATAATGGCCTCGGGTCCTGTCTGGTTCAATCTTCTTGGTATGAGTGGAGGTAGATGAGTGGAGGTAGATGCTCAGCCGGTATCAACCGCCCTTTTTTGTCCCGGGCACCTACACTATTGGGATGGCCTCAGGGACTTTGGAGGGTTCTCCTAATTTGTACGATTTTTGACAATGTAATGGGCAGAATTCCCATGGATTGGGTGGGGGCAGTCCTAATGTGTGGCTCCAGGGTCCCCAGCCTGGAGGGAGTGTGGCCCAGGACTTTGAGGACAGAAGACTGAAAACACAAACTCAGCTTATGTTTGGGGACGTAGGTATGGCACGCCCGATCTACAAACCATGAGAAGAACTCTTCAGGATATGAAGAATGAGCGAGTCTGAGGCGCTTGGTCAGGCTTTTGTCTCTGACTTTTGTTTCAGCGATGGCCGTGGAATGTTGGGGAGGTCTCATGGGCCATGGACGAATCTTCCTCTCTGTGGATTTGGCCCGATCCCAATTGTTTTTCGTCAATCTGTGGGATGGGAGGACTCCTTTCAGGTTTGTTACCTCAGGTGTCCCACCAAAAGAGGAATTCCAAAGCAGAGCCCTGGGGAAGAGTGAAGGGACAACCCGAACTATGGTTAAAAATTGGGGCCTAGGATCATGGCAAGCCCAATATGCTGTCTCTTCATATAGGCCCTGAGAGGCCTTACCTGAGGACTGGGCTTCAGGCTGAGGGTCACAATGTGTGTTTGTGACCAATGTGGCCGCAAGCATGGGCTGGGCCTCATGGGCCACGCTTGTTTCAACTACACTGAACGTTGGACAACATGCCAACCACAAGGTTTCTTGCCATGGGGAAAGAGTTCTGATTTCTGCATCATTTTCAACCCTGGGCAGTGGTTGGAGATAAGGTCTAGGTTCTGGAGCCTGAAAACCGCAGTTGGGAAGAGATGACGACCTAAGGCCATGGCGGGTCCGATGTGCTCAGTGTGCGGCCAGCTGTCTGGGTGGGACCAGGAGGTCCAGGCTCAGGCTGGGTCAGAAGGGGAAATAGTGCCCAGGTCAGCCTATATGTTTGGGGTACAGCCGAATGGCGTGCAGGTTGATCCTCATTTGCGGTTTCGGGGTAGCCCTGAGGGCAATGTTTTACGTCTGTAGGGCAGGCAGAGTGCGGCATTGTAGTTCTGGATTGCCCAACTGGAGGGCTTGTGGGCCAGTAGTCTGAGGACGGAGTCTGAGAACCCAAGCTAGGCCTAGGTTTCTGGGTGAGGATATGGCAGGCACAATCTACAGACCTCAATCTAGATCTCATGCATCTGAAGTCAGGGCAAGGATCAGACGATCGCTCAGGTTGGACTTTCTGCCCTGATGGCCCATTCTTGAAGGGGGTTGGATCACGAGGACATGGGGGTTTTCCCACGATGGGAGTTGTGAGAAGCTCCAAACTGCAAAGATTCTTCTGCAGGACAATTGAGACCTGTTGGTTGGCTCCAGGCCAACGATTCCGAGCAGGGTTCTAAGGATGGATGGCTGGGTAGCCCACCTCGCATTCCAATGGTCTCCAAGCAACAAGACAGGTTAGATCTGCTGGATGTGGGGGGCAACCGAGGAGGCTGAGTTGAAATGGACTCTCCTGTGGATGTGTCCTAATATGTTTTTGTGTCTATGGAGACCTGGGAATGAAGCGGTGGCCCTGGGGCCCTGAAGGGTTCTCCTAAACAGAGGCTTTGACACAGCTCCAACGTGCATGTTTCCCATGTGTAGATGAGATTTGTTCTGATGGGTGAGTCAAGAAACAGCCATGTGCTGGTATTGAAAACCAGGCCTCTGAGGAGAGATGCCTGGAAACCAAAGCAATGGATCCGATTAGTGCCTAGGGGCCTGTTCGTTCCTTTTTACCTCTGGGGACATCAGTCTACGGGTCTGAGTGCAGGTAGGTGCTCAGATGGGCTCAGATTGCCCCTGTTTGTCCTGGGAAGCCACAACTATTGGGATGGCCTCAGGGACTTTGGAGGTTATCCTACTAGTAGGGTTGTGGCCATTGGAATGGGCACATACAATTCCCTTGGAGAGGGCAAGTACAGTCCTCAGGTTTGGCTCCAGGGCCCTGAGCCTGTAGGGTGTGTAGGCCAGAGCTGTTTGGACAGTTTTCTGAAAACACAAACTCGGCTTATGTTTTGGGTCATAGGTATGGCAGGACTGTTCTACAGACCATGAGGAGAACACTTCGGGATATGAAAAAAGGGCGAGTGTGAGGCTCTTGCTCAAGTTTTTGTCTCTGGATATCGTGTCACTCATGGTCGTGAAATTGCCGGGTGACTTCATGGGAAATGGACGAGTCTTACTCTCTGGGGGTTCGGTCCCGTCCAAAGAGTTTGCGGTCATTCTGGGGATGGAAGAAGTCCGTTTTTTTGTTGTTGTTGTCGATTTGTTTCATTTTGTTTTTCAACCTCAGATGTCCCACCAAATGAGGGATTCCAGAGTAGAGCCCTGGGGTGGGGCGACTGGACAACCAGAAATCTGGTTAAAAATTGGGGACTAGGGACATGTCAAGCCCATTATGACATCTAATGGTCCAGCCACTGAGAGGACTTCCTAAAGGACAGGACTCTGGCTGAGGTCACAATGCGTATTTATGCTCTCGTCTCACGCAAGAATGGGCGGGGCCTCAGGGTGAATGCTGGTTTCTCCTACACTGAACGTTGGACAACATGCCAACCACAAGGTTTCTTGCCATGGGTCAGGAAGAGTTCTGATTTCTGCATCACAGTCACCCGTGGGCAGTGATTGGAGATAAGGTCTAGGTTCTGAAGCCTGAAAACTGAGGTAGGGAAGAGATGATGACCTAAGGCCATGGCGGGTCTGATTTGCTCAGCGTGCGGTCAGCTGTCTGGGTGTTGGTCAGCAGGTCCGGGCTCAGGTTGTGTCAGACAGTGCATTAGTGCCCAGGTTAGACTATATAATTTGGGTACATTCGAGTGCCGTGTAGGTATATCCTCATTTAAGCTGCCTGGGCTGCTCATTAGGCAATATATTTTTTCTAGAGGGCAGGCAGAGTGCTTCATTGTCGGTCCGCAATTGCCAAACTTGAGGGCTTCGGGGCCAGGAGAGTGAGGAAGGAAGTCTAAGAACACAAGCTAGACTTCGGATTCAGGGTGAGGGCACGGCAGGTACCCCCTGCAGATCTGAACCAATATCTCATGCATCTGAAGTCAGGGCGAGGATCCGAAGTTGGCTCAGGTTGGAGTTTCTGTGCATGACGGCCCCTTCATGAAGGGAGCGGAATCTCGAGGCCATGGAGGTTTTCCACGTTGGGAGATGTGGGATGCCCCCTTCAAGGATTCCTTCTGCGGGACAATTGAGACCTGTTGGACAGCTCCAGTTCATCCCTTATGGAATGACTCCAGAGCACCGTTCCAGGATGGATGCCTGGGAAGTCCGCCTCGCCTTCCAATTGTCTCCTAGCAATAAGACAGTTTAGATCTAATGGATCTGCGGGAGCAACCGGGGTGGCTGAGTTGAAATGCACTTTCCAGAGGATGGGTCCTAACGTGTGTTTGTGTCCATGAGGGCCTTGGAATGGGGAGGTGGAACCGGGACCCTGAAGTATTCTCCTAAGCTTTGGCATAGCTCCCATGCACAAGTTTCCTTGTGGAGACGAGATTTGTTCTGATGGGTGCCTCAGGAAATCCCCTCTGCTGGTATTGGAATCCAGGCTTTTGAGGAGACATGCCTGTAAACCAAAGCAATGGATCCGATAATGGCCTCGGGTCCTGTCTGGTTCAATCTTCTTGGTATGAGTGGAGGTAGATGAGTGGAGGTAGATGCTCAGACGGTATCAACCGCCCTTTTTTGTCCCGGGCACCTACACTATTGGGATGGCCTCAGGGACTTTGGAGGGTTCTCCTAATTTGTACGATTTTTGACAATGGAATGGGCAGAATTCCCATGGATTGGGTGGGGGCAGTCCTAATGTGTGGCTCCAGGGGCCCCAGTCTGGAGGGAGTGTGGCCCTGGACTTTGAGGACAGAAGACTGAAAACACAAACTCAGCTTATGTTTGGGGACGTAGGTATGGCACGCCCGATCTACAAACCATGAGAAGAACTCTTCAGGATATGAAGAATGAGCGAGTCTGAGGCGCTTGGTCAGGCTTTTGTCTCTGACTTTTGTTTCAGCGATGGCCGTGGAATGTTGGGGAGGTCTCATGGGCCATGGACGAATCTTCCTCTCTGTGGATTTGGCCCGATCCCAATTGTTTTTCGTCAATCTGTGGGATGGGAGGACTCCTTTCAGGTTTGTTACCTCAGGTGTCCCACCAAAAGAGGAATTCCAAAGCAGAGCCCTGGGGAAGAGTGAAGGGACAACCCGAACTATGGTTAAAAATTGGGGCCTAGGATCATGGCAAGCCCAATATGCTGTCTCTTCATATAGGCCCTGAGAGGCCTTACCTGAGGACTGGGCTTCAGGCTGAGGGTCACAATGTGTTTGTGACCAATGTGGCCGCAAGCATGGGCTGGGCCTCATGGGCCACGCTTGTTTCAACTACACTGAACGTTGGACAACATGCCAACCACAAGGTGTCTTGCCATGGGGAAAGAGTTCTGATTTCTGCATCATTTTCAACCCTGGGCAGTGGTTGGAGATAAGGTCTAGGTTCTGGAGCCTGAAAACCGCAGTTGGGAAGAGATGACGACCTAAGGCCATGGCGGGTCCGATGTGCTCAGTGTGCGGCCAGCTGTCTGGGTGGGACCAGGAGGTCCAGGCTCAGGCTGGGTCAGAAGGGGAAATAGTGCCCAGGTCAGCCTATATGTTTGGGGTACAGCCGAATGGCGTGCAGGTTGATCCTCATTTGCGGTTTCGGGGTAGCCCTGAGGGCAATGTTTTACGTCTGTAGGGCAGGCAGAGTGCGGCATTGTAGTTCTGGATTGCCCAACTGGAGGGCTTGTGGGCCAGTAGTCTGAGGACGGAGTCTGAGAACCCAAGCTAGGCCTAGGTTTCTGGGTGAGGTATGGCAGGCACAATCTACAGACCTCAATCTAGATCTCATGCATCTGAAGTCAGGGCAAGGATCAGACGATCGGTCAGGTTGGACTTTCTGCCCTGATGGCCCATTCTTGAAGGGGGTTGGATCACGAGGACATGGGGGTTTTCCCACGATGGGAGTTGTGAGAAGCTCCAAACTGCAAAGATTCTTCTGCAGGACAATTGAGACCTGTTGGTTGGCTCCAGGCCAACGATTCCGAGCAGGGTTCTAAGGATGGATGGCTGGGTAGCCCACCTCGCATTCCAATGGTCTCCAAGCAACAAGACAGGTTAGATCTGCTGGATGTGGGGGGCAACCGAGGAGGCTGAGTTGAAATGGACTCGCCTGTGGATGTGTCCTAATATGTTTTTGTGTCTATGGAGACCTTGGAATGAAGCGGTGGCCCTGGGGCCCTGAAGGGTTCTCCTAAACAGAGGCTTTGACACAGCTCCAACGTGCATGTTTCCCATGTGTAGATGAGATTTGTTCTGATGGGTGAGTCAAGAAACAGCCATATGCTGGTATTGAAATCCAGGCCTCTGAGGAGAGATGCCTGGAAACCAAAGCAATGGATCCGATTAGTGCCTAGGGGCCTGTTCGTTCCTTTTTACCTCTGGGGACATCAGTCTACGGGTCTGAGTGCAGGTAGGTGCTCAGATGGGCTCAGATTGCCCCTGTTTGTCCTGGGAAGCCACAACTATTGGGACGGCCTCAGGGACATTGGAGGTTGTCCTACTAGTAGGGTTGTGGCCATTGGAATGGGCACATACAATTCCCTTGGAGAGGGCAAGTACAGTCCTCAGGTTTGGCTCCAGGGCCCTGAGCCTGTAGGGTGTGTAGGCCAGAGCTGTTTGGACAGTTGTCTGAAAACACAAACTCGGCTTATGTTTTGGGTCATAGGTATGGCAGGACTGATCTACAGACCATGAGGAGAACACTTCGGGATATGAAAAAAGGGCGAGTGTGAGGCTCTTGCTCACGTTTTTGTCTCTGGATATCGTGTCACTCATGGTCGTGAAATTGCCTGGTGACTTCATGGGAAATGGACGAGTCTTACTCTCTGGGGGTTCGGTCCCGTCCAAAGAGTTTGGGGTCATTCTGGGGATGGAAGAAGTCCGTTTTTTTGTTGTTGTTGTCGATTTGTTTCATTTTGTTTTTCAACCTCAGATGTCCCACCAAATGAGGGATTCCAGAGTAGAGCCCTGGGGTGGGGCGACTGGACAACCAGAAATCTGGTTAAAAATTGGTGACTAGGGACATGTCAAGCCCATTATGACATCTAGTGGTCCAGCCACTGAGAGGACTTACTAGAGGACAGGACTCACGCTGAGGTCACAATGCGTGTTTATGCTCTCGTCGCTCGCAAGAATGGGCGGGGCCTCAGGGTGAATGCTGGTTTCTCCTACACTGAACGTTGGACAACATGCCAACCACAAGGTTTCTTGCCATGGGTCAGGAAGAGTTCTGATTTCTGCATCACAGTCACCCGTGGGCAGTGATTGGAGATAAGGTCTAGGTTCTGAAGCCTGAAAACTGAGGTAGGGAAGAGATGATGACCTAAGGCCATGGCGGGTCTGATATGCTCAGCGTGCGGTCAGCTGTCTGGGTGTTGGTCAGCAGGTCCGGGCTCAGGTTGTGTCAGACAGTGCATTAGTGCCCAGGTTAGACTATATAATTTGGGTACATTCGAGTGCCGTGTAGGTATATCCTCATTTAAGCTGCCTGGGCTGCTCATTAGGCAATATATTTTTTCTAGAGGGCAGGCAGAGTGCTTCATTGTCGGTCCGGAATTGCCAAACTTGAGGGCTTCGGGGCCAGGAGAGTGAGGACGGAAGTCTGAGAACACAAGCTAGACTTCGGATTCACGGTGAGGGCACGGAAGGTACCCCCTGCAGATCTGAACCAATATCTCATGCATCTGAAGTCAGGGCGAGGATCCGACGTTGGCTCAGGTTGGAGTTTCTGTGCATGACGGCCCCTTCATGAAGGGAGCGGAATCTCGAGGCCATGGAGGTTTTCCACGTTGGGAGATGTGGGATGCCCCCTTCAAGGATTCCTTCTGCGGGACAATTGAGACCTGTTGGACAGCTCCAGTTCATCCCTTATGGAATGACTCCAGAGCACCGTTCCAGGATGGATGCCTGGGAAGTCGGCCTCGCCTTCCAATTGTCTCCTAGCAACAAGACAGTTTAGATCTAATGGATCTGCGGGAGCAACCGGGGTGGCTGAGTTGAAATGCACTTTCCAGAGGATGGGTCCTAACGTGTGTTTGTGTCCATGAGGGCCTTGGAATGGGGAGGTGGAACCGGGACCCTGAAGTATTCTCCTAAGCTTTGGCATAGCTCCCATGCACAAGTTTCCTTGTGGAGACGAGATTTGTTCTGATGGGTGCCTCAGGAAATCCCCTCTGCTGGTATTGGAATCCAGGCTTTTGAGGAGACATGCCTGTAAACCAAAGCAATGGATCCGATAATGGCCTCGGGTCCTGTCTGGTTCAATCTTCTTGGTATGAGTGGAGGTAGATGAGTGGAGGTAGATGCTCAGCCGGTATCAACCGCCCTTTTTTGTCCCGGGCACCTACACTATTGGGATGGCCTCAGGGACTTTGGAGGGTTCTCCTAATTTGTACGATTTTTGACAATGGAATGGGCAGAATTCCCATGGATTGGGTGGGGGCAGTCCTAATGTGTGGCTCCAGGGGCCCCAGTCTGGAGGGAGTGTGGCCCAGGATTTTGATGACAGAAGACTGAAAACACAAACTCAGCTTATGTTTGGGGACGTAGGTATGGCACGCCCGATCTACAAACCATGAGAAGAACTCTTCAGGATATGAAGAATGAGCGAGTCTGAGGCGCTTGGTCAGGCTTTTGTCTCTGACTTTTGTTTCAGCGATGGCCGTGGAATGTTGGGGAGGTCTCATGGGCCATGGACGAATCTTCCTCTCTGTGGATTTGGCCCGATCCCAATTGTTTTTCGTCAATGTGTGGGATGGGAGGACTCCTTTCAGGTTTGTTACCTCAGGTGTCCCACCAAAAGAGGAATTCCAAAGCAGAGCCCTGGGGAAGAGTGAAGGGACAACCCGAACTATGGTTAAAAATTGGGGCCTAGGGGCATGGCAAGCCCAATATGCTGTCTCTTCATATAGGCCCTGAGAGGCCTTACCTGAGGACTGGGCTTCAGGCTGAGGGTCACAATGTGTGTTTGTGACCAATGTGGCCGCAAGCATGGGCTGGGCCTCATGGGCCACGCTTGTTTCAACTACACTGAACGTTGGACAACATGCCAACCACAAGGTTTCTTGCCATGGGGAAAGAGTTCTGATTTCTGCATCATTTTCAACCCTGGGCAGTGGTTGGAGATAAGGTCTAGGTTCTGGAGCCTGAAAACCGCAGTTGGGAAGAGATGACGACCTAAGGCCATGGCGGGTCCGATGTGCTCAGTGTGCGGCCAGCTGTCTGGGTGGGACCAGGAGGTCCAGGCTCAGGCTGGGTCAGAAGGGGAAATAGTGCCCAGGTTAGCCTATATGTTTGGGGTACAGCCGAATGGCGTGCAGGTTGATCCTCATTTGCGGTTTCGGGGGAGCCCTGAGGGCAATGTTTTACGTCTGTAGGGCAGGCAGAGTGCGGCATTGTAGTTCTGGATTGCCCAACTGGAGGGCTTGTGGGCCAGTAGTCTGAGGACGGAGTCTGAGAACCCAAGCTAGGCCTAGGTTTCTGGGTGAGGATATGGCAGGCACAATCTACAGACCTCAATCTAGATCTCATGCATCTGAAGTCAGGGCAAGGATCAGACGATCGCTCAGGTTGGACTTTCTGCCCTGATGGCCCATTCTTGAAGGGGGTTGGATCACGAGGACATGGGGGTTTTCCCACGATGGGAGTTGTGAGAAGCTCCAAACTGCAAAGATTCTTCTGCAGGACAATTGAGACCTGTTGGTAGGCTCCAGGCCAACGATTCCGAGCAGGGTTCTAAGGATGGATGGCTGGGTAGCCCACCTCGCATTCCAATGGTCTCCAAGCAACAAGACAGGTTAGATCTGCTGGATGTGGGGGGCAACCGAGGAGGCTGACTTGAAATGGACTCGCCTGTGGATGTGTCCTAATATGTTTTTGTGTCTATGGAGACCTTGGAATGAAGCGGTGGCCCTGGGGCCCTGAAGGGTTCTCCTAAACAGAGGCTTTGACACAGCTCCAACGTGCATGTTTCCCATGTGTAGATGAGATTTGTTCTGATGGGTGAGTCAAGAAACAGCCATATGCTGGTATTGAAATCCAGGCCTCTGAGGAGAGATGCCTGGAAACCAAAGCAATGGATCCGATTAGTGCCTAGGGGCCTGTTCGTTCCTTTTTACCTCTGGGGACATCAGTCTACGGGTCTGAGTGCAGGTAGGTGCTCAGATGGGCTCAGATTGCCCCTGTTTGTCCTGGGAAGCCACAACTATTGGGACGGCCTCAGGGACTTTGGAGGTTGTCCTACTAGTAGGGTTGTGGCCATTGGAATGGGCACATACAATTCCCTTGGAGAGGGCAAGTACAGTCCTCAGGTTTGGCTCCAGGGCCCTGAGCCTGTAGGGTGTGTAGGCCAGAGCTGTTTAGACAGTTGTCTGAAAACACAAACTCGGCTTATGTTTTGGGTCATAGGTATGGCAGGACTGATCTACAGACCATGAGGAGAACACTTCGGGATATGAAAAAAGGGCGAGTGTGAGGCTCTTGCTCACGTTTTTGTCTCTGGATATCGTGTCACTCATGGTCGTGAAATTGCCGGGTGACTTCATGGGAAATGGACGAGTCTTACTCTCTGGGGGTTCGGTCCCGTCCAAAGAGTTTGGGGTCATTCTGGGGATGGAAGAAGTCCGTTTTTTTGTTGTTGTTGTCGATTTGTTTCATTTTGTTTTTCAACCTCAGATGTCCCACCAAATGAGGGATTCCAGAGTAGAGCCCTGGGGTGGGGCGACTGGACAACCAGAAATCTGGTTAAAAATTGGGGACTAGGGACATGTCAAGCCCATTATGACATCTAGTGGTCCAGCCACTTAGAGGACTTACTAGAGGACAGGACTCACGCTGAGGTCACAATGCGTGTTTATGCTCTCGTCGCACGCAAGAATGGGCGGGGCCTCAGGGTGAATGCTGGTTTCTCCTACACTGAACGTTGGACAACATGCCAACCACAAGGTTTCTTGCCATGGGTCAGGAAGAGTTCTGATTTCTGCATCACAGTCACCCGTGGGCAGTGATTGGAGATAAGGTCTAGGTTCTGAAGCCTGAAAACTGAGGTAGGGAAGAGATGATGACCTAAGGCCATGGCGGGTCTTATATGCTCAGCGTGCGGTCAGCTGTCTGGGTGTTGGTCAGCAGGTCCGGGCTCAGGTTGTGTCAGACAGTGCATTAGTGCCCAGCTTAGACTATATAATTTGGGTACATTCGAGTGCCGTGTAGGTATATCCTCATTTAAGCTGCCTGGGCTGCTCATTAGGCAATATATTTTTTCTAGAGGGCAGGCAGAGTGCTTCATTGTCGGTCCGCAATTGCCAAACTTGAGGGCTTCGGGGCCAGGAGAGTGAGGACGGAAGTCTGAGAACACAAGCTAGACTTCGGATTCAGGGTGAGGGCACGGCAGGTACCCCCTGCAGATCTGAACCAATATCTCATGCATCTGAAGTCAGGGCGAGGATCCGACGTTGGCTCAGGTTGGAGTTTCTGTGCATGACGGCCCCTTCATGAAGGGAGCGGAATCTCGAGGCCATGGAGGTTTTCCACGTTGGGAGATGTGGGATGCCCCCTTCAAGGATTCCTTCTGCGGGACAATTGAGACCTGTTGGACAGCTCCAGTTCATCCCTTATGGAATGACTCCAGAGCACCGTTCCAGGATGGATGCCTGGGAAGTCGGCCTCGCCTTCCAATTGTCTCCTAGCAACATGACAGTTTAGATCTAATGGATCTGCGGGAGCAACCGGGCTGGCTGAGTTGAAATGCACTTTCCAGAGGATGGGTCCTAACGTGTGTTTGTGTCCATGAGGGCCTTGGAATGGGGAGGTGGCACCGGGACCCTGAAGTATTCTCCTAAGCTTTGGCATAGCTCCCATGCACAAGTTTCCTTGTGGAGACGAGATTTGTTCTGATGGGTGCCTCAGGAAATCCCCTCTGCTGGTATTGGAATCCAGGCTTTTGAGGAGACATGCCTGTAAACCAAAGCAATGGATCCGATAATGGCCTCGGGTCCTGTCTGGTTCAATCTTCTTGGTATGAGTGGAGGTAGATGAGTGGAGGTAGATGCTCAGCCGGTATCAACCGCCCTTTTTTGTCCCGGGCACCTACACTATTGGGATGGCCTCAGGGACTTTGGAGGGTTCTCCTAATTTGTACGATTTTTGACAATGGAATGGGCAGAATTCCCATGGATTGGGTGGGGGCAGTCCTAATGTGTGGCTCCAGGGGCCCCAGCCTGGAGGGAGTGTGGCCCAGGACTTTGAGGACAGAAGACTGAAAACACAAACTCAGCTTATGTTTGGGGACGTAGGTATGGCACGCCCGATCTACAAACCATGAGAAGAACTCTTCAGGATATGAAGAATGAGCGAGTCTGAGGCGCTTGGTCAGGCTTTTGTCTCTGACTTTTGTTTCAGCGATGGCCGTGGAATGTTGGGGAGGTCTCATGGGCCATGGACGAATCTTCCTCTCTGTGGATTTGGCCCGATCCCAATTGTTTTTCGTCAATGTGTGGGATGGGAGGACTCCTTTCAGGTTTGTTACCTCAGGTGTCCCACCAAAAGAGGAATTCCAAAGCAGAGCCCTGGGGAAGAGTGAAGGGACAACCCGAACTATGGTTAAAAATTGGGGCCTAGGGGCATGGCAAGCCCAATATGCTGTCTCTTCATATAGGCCCTGAGAGGCCTTACCTGAGGACTGGGCTTCAGGCTGAGGGTCACAATGTGTGTTTGTGACCAATGTGGCCGCAAGCATGGGCTGGGCCTCATGGGCCACGCTTGTTTCAACTACACTGAACGTTGGACAACATGCCAACCACAAGGTTTCTTGCCATGGGGAAAGAGTTCTGATTTCTGCATCATTTTCAACCCTGGGCAGTGGTTGGAGATAAGGTCTAGGTTCTGGAGCCTGAAAACCGCAGTTGGGAAGAGATGACGACCTAAGGCCATGGCGGGTCCGATGTGCTCAGTGTGCGGCCAGCTGTCTGGGTGGGACCAGGAGGTCCAGGCTCAGGCTGGGTCAGAAGGGGAAATAGTGCCCAGGTCAGCCTATATGTTTGGGGTAGAGCCGAATGGCCTGCAGGTTGATCCTCATTTGCGGTTTCGGGGTAGCCCTGAGGGCAATGTTTTACGTCTGTAGGGCAGGCAGAGTGCGGCATTGTAGTTCTGGATTGCCCAACTGGAGGGCTTGTGGGCCAGTAGTCTGAGGACGGAGTCTGAGAACCCAAGCTAGGCCTAGGTTTCTGGGTGAGGATATGGCAGGCACAATCTACAGACCTCAATCTAGATCTCATGCATCTGAAGTCAGGGCAAGGATCAGACGATCGCTCAGGTTGGACTTTCTGCCCTGATGGCCCATTCTTGAAGGGGGTTGGATCACGAGGACATGGGGGTTTTCCCACGATGGGAGTTGTGAGAAGCTCCAAACTGCAAAGATTCTTCTGCAGGACAATTGAGACCTGTTGGTTGGCTCCAGGCCAACGATTCCGAGCAGGGTTCTAAGGATGGATGGCAGGGCAGCCCACCTCGCATTCCAATGGTCTCCAAGCAACAAGACAGGTTAGATCTGCTGGATGTGGGGGGCAACCGAGGAGGCTGAGTTGAAATGGACTCTCCTGTGGATGTGTCCTAATATGTTTTTGTGTCTATGGAGACCTTGGAATGAAGCGGTGGCCCTGGGGCCCTGAAGGGTTCTCCTAAACAGAGGCTTTGACACAGCTCCAACGTGCATGTTTCCCATGTGTAGATGAGATTTGTTCTGATGGGTGAGTCAAGAAACAGCCATATGCTGGTATTGAAATCCAGGCCTCTGAGGAGAGATGCCTGGAAACCAAAGCAATGGATCCGATTAGTGCCTAGGGGCCTGTTCGTTCCTTTTTACCGCTGGGGACATCAGTCTACGGGTCTGAGTGCAGGTAGGTGCTCAGATGGGCTCAGATTGCCCCTGTTTCTCCTGGGAAGCCACAACTATTGGGATGGCCTCAGGGACTTTGGAGGTTATCCTACTAGTAGGGTTGTGGCCATTGGAATGGGCACATACAATTCCCTTGGAGAGGGCAAGTACAGTCCTCAGGTTTGGCTCCAGGGCCCTGAGCCTGTAGGGTGTGTAGGCCAGAGCTGTTTGGACAGTTGTCTGAAAACACAAACTCGGCTTATGTTTTGGGTCATAGGTATGGCAGGACTGATCTACAGACCATGAGGAGAACACTTCGGGATATGAAAAAAGGGCGAGTGTGAGGCTCTTGCTCAAGTTTTTGTCTCTGGATATCGTGTCACTCATGGTCGTGAAATTGCCGGGTGACTTCATGGGAAATGGACGAGTCTTACTCTCTGTGGGTTCGGTCCCGTCCAAAGAGTTTGGGGTCATTCTGGGGATGGAAGAAGTCCGTTTTTTTGTTGTTGTTGTCGATTTGTTTCATTTTGTTTTTGAACCTCAGATGTCCCACCAAATGAGGGATTCCAGAGTAGAGCCCTGGGGTGGGGCGACTGGACAACCAGAAATCTGGTTAAAAATTGGGGACTAGGGACATGTCAAGCCCATTATGACATCTAATGGTCCAGCCACTGAGAGGACTTACTAGAGGACAGGACTCACGCTGAGGTCACAATGCGTGTTTATGCTCTCGTCGCACGCAAGAATGGGCGGGGCCTCAGGGTGAATGCTGGTTTCTCCTACACTGAACGTTGGACAACATGCCAACCACAAGGTTTCTTGCCATGGGTCAGGAAGAGTTCTGATTTCTGCATCACAGTCACCCGTGGGCAGTGATTGGAGATAAGGTCTAGGTTCTGAAGCCTGAAAACTGAGGTAGGGAAGAGATGATGACCTAAGGCCATGGCGGGTCTGATATGCTCAGCATGCGGTCAGCTGTCTGGGTGTTGGTCAGCAGGTCCGGGCTCAGGTTGTGTCAGACAGTGCATTAGTGCCCAGGTTAGACTATATAATTTGGGTACATTCGAGTGCCGTGTAGGTATATCCTCATTTAAGCTGCCTGGGCTGCTCATTAGGCAATATATTTTTTCTAGAGGGCAGGCAGAGTGCTTCATTGTCGGTCCGGAATTGCCAAACTTGAGGGCTTCTGGGCCAGGAGAGTGAGGACGGAAGTCTGAGAACACAAGCTAGACTTCGGATTCAGGGTGAGGGCACGGCAGGTACCCCCTGCAGATCTGAACCAATATCTCATGCATCTGAAGTCAGGGCGAGGATCCGACCTGGCTCAGGTTGGAGTTTCTGTGCATGACGGCCCCTTCATGAAGGGAGCGGAATCTCGAGGCCATGGAGGTTTTCCACGTTGGGAGATGTGGGATGCCCCCTTCAAGGATTCCTTCTGCGGGACAATTGAGACCTGTTGGACAGCTCCAGTTCATCCCTTATGGAATGACTCCAGAGCACCGTTCCAGGATGGATGCCTGGGAAGTCGGCCTCGCCTTCCAATTGTCTCCTAGCAACAAGACAGTTTAGATCTAATGGATCTGCGGGAGCAACCGGGCTGGCTGAGTTGAAGTGCACTTTCCAGAGGATGGGTCCTAACGTGTGTTTGTGTCCATGAGGGCCTTGGAATGGGGAGGTGGCACCGGGACCCTGAAGTATTCTCCTAAGCTTTGGCATAGCTCCCATGCACAAGTTTCCTTGTGGAGACGAGATTTGTTCTGATGGGTGCCTCAGGAAATCCCCTCTGCTGGTATTGGAATCCAGGCTTTTGAGGAGACATGCCTGTAAACCAAAGCAATGGATCCGATAATGGCCTCGGGTCCTGTCTGGTTCAATCTTCTTGGTATGAGTGGAGGTAGATGAGTGGAGGTAGATGCTCAGCCGGTATCAACCGCCCTTTTTTGTCCCGGGCACCTACACTATTGGGATGGCCTCAGGGACTTTGGAGGGTTCTCCTAATTTGTACGATTTTTGACAATGGAATGGGCAGAATTCCCATGGATTGGGTGGGGGCAGTCCTAATGTGTGGCTCCAGTGGCCCCAGCCTGGAGGGAGAGTGGCCCAGGACTTTGAGGACAGAAGACTGAAAACACAAACTCAGCTTATGTTTGGGGACGTAGGTATGGCACGCCCGATCTACAAACCATGAGAAGAACTCTTCAGGATATGAAGAATGAGCGAGTCTGAGGCGCTTGCTCAGGCTTTTGTCTCTGGATTTTGTTTCAGCGATGGCCGTGGAATGTTGGGGAGGTCTCATGGGCCATGGACGAATCTTCCTCTCTGTGGATTTGGCCCGATCCCAATTGTTTTTCGTCAATGTGTGGGATGGGAGGACTCCTTTCAGGTTTGTTACCTCAGGTGTCCCACCAAAAGAGGAATTCCAAAGCAGAGCCCTGGGGAAGAGTGAAGGGACAACCCGAACTATGGTTAAAAATTGGGGCCTAGGGGCATGGCAAGCCCAATATGCTGTCTCTTCATATAGGCCCTGAGAGGCCTTACCTGAGGACTGGGCTTCAGGCTGAGGGTCACAATGTGTGTTTGTGACCAATGTGGCCGCAAGCATGGGCTGGGCCTCATGGGCCACGCTTGTTTCAACTACACTGAACGTTGGACAACAT
The DNA here is from genome assembly GCF_964662115.1 of Mustela nivalis. Lineage (NCBI taxonomy): Eukaryota > Metazoa > Chordata > Mammalia > Carnivora > Mustelidae > Mustela > Mustela nivalis. The sequence continues at coordinate 90,929 of NW_028135166.1, forward strand.
GCCAACCACAAGGTGTCTTGCCATGGGGAAAGAGTTCTGATTTCTGCATCATTTTCAACCCTGGGCAGTGGTTGGAGATAAGGTCTAGGTTCTGGAGCCTGAAAACCGCAGTTGGGAAGAGATGACGACCTAAGGCCATGGCGGGTCCGATGTGCTCAGTGTGCGGCCAGCTGTCTGGGTGGGACCAGGAGGTCCAGGCTCAGGCTGGGTCAGAAGGGGAAATAGTGCCCAGGTCAGCCTATATGTTTGGGGTACAGCCGAATGGCCTGCAGGTTGATCCTCATTTGCGGTTTCGGGGTAGCCCTGAGGGCAATGTTTTACGTCTGTAGGGCAGGCAGAGTGCGGCATTGTAGTTTTGGATTGCCCAACTGGAGGGCTTGTGGGCCAGTAGTCTGAGGACGGAGTCTGAGAACCCAAGCTAGGCCTAGGTTTCTGGGTGAGGATATGGCAGGCACAATCTACAGACCTCAATCTAGATCTCATGCATCTGAAGTCAGGGCAAGGACCAGACGATCGCTCAGGTTGGACTTTCTGCCCTGATGGCCCATTCTTGAAGGGGGTTGGATCACGAGGACATGGGGGTTTTCCCACGATGGGAGTTGTGAGAAGCTCCAAACTGCAAAGATTCTTCTGCAGGACTATTGAGACCTGTTGGTTGGCTCCAGGCCAACGATTCCGAGCAGGGTTCTAAGGATGGATGGCTGGGTAGCCCACCTCGCATTCCAATGGTCTCCAAGCAACAAGACAGGTTAGATCTGCTGGATGTGGGGGGCAACCGAGGAGGCTGAGTTGAAATGGACTCTCCTGTGGATGTGTCCTAATATGTTTTTGTGTCTATGGAGACCTTGGAATGAAGCGGTGGCCCTGGGGCCCTGAAGGGTTCTCCTAAACAGAGGCTTTGACACAGCTCCAACGTGCATGTTTCCCATGTGTAGATGAGATTTGTTCTGATGGGTGAGTCAAGAAACAGCCATATGCTGGTATTGAAATCCAGGCCTCTGAGGAGAGATGCCTGGAAACCAAAGCAATGGATCCGATTAGTGCCTAGGGGCCTTTTCGTTCCTTTTTACCTCTGGGGACATCAGTCTACGGGTCTGAGTGCAGGTAGGTGCTCAGATGGGCTCAGATTGCCCCTGTTTGTCCTGGGAAGCCACAACTCTTGGGATGGCCTCAGGGACTTTGGAGGTTATCCTATTAGTAAGGTCGTGGCCATTGGAATGGGCACATACAATTCCCTTGGAGAGGGCAAGTACAGTCCTCAGGTTTGGCTCCAGGGCCCTGAGCCTGTAGGGTGTGTAGGCCAGAGCTGTTTGGACAGTTGTCTGAAAACACAAACTCGGCTTATGTTTTGGGTCATAGGTATGGCAGGACTGATCTACAGACCATGAGGAGAACACTTCGGGATATGAAAAAAGGGCGAGTGTGAGGCTCTTGCTCAAGTTTTTGTCTCTGGATATCGTGTCACTCATGGTCGTGAAATTGCCGGGTGACTTCCTGGGAAATGGACGAGTCTTACTCTCTGGGGGTTCGGTCCCGTCCAAAGAGTTTGGGGTCATTCTGGGGATGGAAGAAGTCCGTTTTTTTGTTGTTGTTGTCGATTTGTTTCATTTTGTTTTTGAACCTCAGATGTCCCACCAAATGAGGGATTCCAGAGTAGAGCCCTGGGGTGGGGCGACTGGACAACCAGAAATCTGGTTAAAAATTGGGGACTAGGGACATGTCAAGCCCATTATGACATCTAATGGTCCAGCCACTGAGAGGACTTACTAGAGGACAGGACTCACGCTGAGGTCACAATGCGTGTTTATGCTCTCGTCGCACGCAAGAATGGGCGGGGCCTCAGGGTGAATGCTGTTTTCTCCTACACTGAACGTTGGACAACATGCCAACCACAAGGTTTCTTGCCATGGGTCAGGAAGAGTTCTGATTTCTGCATCACAGTCACCCGTGGGCAGTGATTGGAGATAAGGTCTAGGTTCTGAAGCCTGAAAACTGAGGTAGGGAAGAGATGATGACCTAAGGCCATGGCGGGTCTGATATGCTCAGCGTGCGGTCAGCTGTCTGGGTGTTGGTCAGCAGGTCCGGGCTCAGGTTGTGTCAGACAGTGCAATAGTGCCCAGGTTAGACTATATAATTTGGGTACATTCGAGTGCCATGTAGGTATATCCTCATTTAAGCTGCCTGGGCTGCTCATTAGGCAATATATTTTTTCTAGAGGGCAGGCAGAGTGCTTCATTGTCGGTCCGGAATTGCCAAACATGAGGGCTTCGGGGCCAGGAGAGTGAGGACGGAAGTCTGAGAACACAAGCTAGACTTCGGATTCAGGGTGAGGGCACGGCAGGTACCCCCTGCAGATCTGAACCAATATCTCATGCATCTGAAGTCAGGCGAGGATCCGACGTTGGCTCAGGTTGGAGTTTCTGTGCATGACGGCCCCTTCATGAAGGGAACGGAATCTCGAGGCCATGGAGGTTTTCCCCGTTGGGAGATGTGGGATGCCCCCTTCAAGGATTCCTTCTGCGGGACAATTGAGACCTGTTGGACAGCTCCAGTTCATCCCTTATGGAATGACTCCAGAGCACCGTTCCAGGATGGATGCCTGGGAAGTCGGCCTCGCCTTCCAATTGTCTCCTAGCAACAAGACATTTTAGATCTAATGGATCTGCGGGAGCAACCGCGGTGGCTGAGTTGAAATGCACTTTCCAGAGGATGGGTCCTAACGTGTGTTTGTGTCCATGAGGGCCTTGGAATGGGGAGGTGGCACCGGGACCCTGAAGTATTCTCCTAAGCTTTGGCATAGCTCCCATGCACAAGTTTCCTTGTGGAGACGAGATTTGTTCTGATGGGTGCCTCAGGAAATCCCCTCTGCTGGTATTGGAATCCAGGCTTTTGAGGAGACATGCCTGTAAACCAAAGCAATGGATCCGATAATGGCCTCGGGTCCTGTCTGGTTCAATCTTCTTGGTATGAGTGGAGGTAGATGAGTGGAGGTAGATGCTCAGCCGGTATCAACCGCCCTTTTTTGTCCCGGGCACCTACACTATTGGGATGGCCTCAGGGACTTTGGAGGGTTCTCCTAATTTGTACGATTTTTGACAATGAAATGGGCAGAATTCCCATGGATTGGGTGGGGGCAGTCCTAATGTGTGGCTCCAGGGGCCCCAGCCTGGAGGGAGAGTGGCCCAGGACTTTGAGGACAGAAGACTGAAAACACAAACTCAGCTTATGTTTGGGGACGTAGGTATGGCACGCCCGATCTACAAACCATGAGAAGAACTCTTCAGGATATGAAGAATGAGCGAGTCTGAGGCGCTTGGTCAGGCTTTTGTCTCTGACTTTTGTTTCAGCGATGGCCGTGGAATGTTGGGGAGGTCTCATGGGCCATGGACGAATCTTCCTCTCTGTGGATTTGGCCCGATCCCAATTGTTTTTCGTCAATGTGTGGGATGGGAGGACTCCTTTCAGGTTTGTTACCTCAGGTGTCCCACCAAAAGAGGAATTCCAAAGCAGAGCCCTGGGGAAGAGTGAAGGGACAACCCGAACTATGGTTAAAAATTGGGGCCTAGGGGCATGGCAAGCCCAATATGCTGTCTCTTCATATAGGCCCTGAGAGGCCTTACCTGAGGACTGGGCTTCAGGCTGAGGGTCACAATGTGTGTTTGTGACCAATGTGGCCGCAAGCATGGGCTGGGCCTCATGGGCCACGCTTGTTTCAACTACACTGAACGTTGGACAACATGCCAACCACAAGGTGTCTTGCCATGGGGAAAGAGTTCTGATTTCTGCATCATTTTCAACCCTGGGCAGTGGTTGGAGATAAGGTCTAGGTTCTGGAGCCTGAAAACCGCAGTTGGGAAGAGATGACGACCTAAGGCCATGGCGGGTCCGATGTGCTCAGTGTGCGGCCAGCTGTCTGGGTGGGACCAGGAGGTCCAGGCTCAGGCTGGGTCAGAAGGGGAAATAGTGCCCAGGTCAGCCTATATGTTTGGGGTACAGCCGAATGGCCTGCAGGTTGATCCTCATTTGCGGTTTCGGGTTGCCCTGAGGGCAATGTTTTACGTCTGTAGGGCAGGCAGAGTGCGGCATTGTAGTTTTGGATTGCCCAACTGGAGGGCTTGTGGGCCAGTAGTCTGAGGACGGAGTCTGAGAACCCAAGCTAGGCCTAGGTTTCTGGGTGAGGATATGGCAGGCACAATCTACAGACCTCAATCTAGATCTCATGCATCTGAAGTCAGGGCAAGGACCAGACGATCGCTCAGGTTGGACTTTCTGCCCTGATGGCCCATTCTTGAAGGGGGTTGGATCACGAGGACATGGGGGTTTTCCCACGATGGGAGTTGTGAGAAGCTCCAAACTGCAAAGATTCTTCTGCAGGACTATTGAGACCTGTTGGTTGGCTCCAGGCCAACGATTCCGAGCAGGGTTCTAAGGATGGATGGCTGGGTAGCCCACCTCGCATTCCAATGGTCTCCAAGCAACAAGACAGGTTAGATCTGCTGGATGTGGGGGGCAACCGAGGAGGCTGAGTTGAAATGGACTCTCCTGTGGATGTGTCCTAATATGTTTTTGTGTCTATGGAGACCTTGGAATGAAGCGGTGGCCCTGGGGCCCTGAAGGGTTCTCCTAAACAGAGGCTTTGACACAGCTCCAACGTGCATGTTTCCCATGTGTAGATGAGATTTGTTCTGATGGGTGAGTCAAGAAACAGCCATATGCTGGTATTGAAATCCAGGCCTCTGAGGAGAGATGCCTGGAAACCAAAGCAATGGATCCGATTAGTGCCTAGGGGCCTTTTCGTTCCTTTTTACCTCTGGGGACATCAGTCTACGGGTCTGAGTGCAGGTAGGTGCTCAGATGGGCTCAGATTGCCCCTGTTTGTCCTGGGAAGCCACAACTATTGGGATGGCCTCAGGGACTTTGGAGGTTATCCTATTAGTAAGGTCGTGGCCATTGGAATGGGCACATACAATTCCCTTGGAGAGGGCAAGTACAGTCCTCAGGTTTGGCTCCAGGGCCCTGAGCCTGTAGGGTGTGTAGGCCAGAGCTGTTTGGACAGTTGTCTGAAAACACAAACTCGGCTTATGTTTTGGGTCATAGGTATGGCAGGACTGATCTACAGACCATGAGGAGAACACTTCGGGATATGAAAAAAGGGCGAGTGTGAGGCTCTTGCTCAAGTTTTTGTCTCTGGATATCGTGTCACTCATGGTCGTGAAATTGCCGGGTGACTTCCTGGGAAATGGACGAGTCTTACTCTCTGGGGGTTCGGTCCCGTCCAAAGAGTTTGGGGTCATTCTGGGGATGGAAGAAGTCCGTTTTTTTTGTTGTTGTTGTCGATTTGTTTCATTTTGTTTTTGAACCTCAGATGTCCCACCAAATGAGGGATTCCAGAGTAGAGCCCTGGGGTGGGGCGACTGGACAACCAGAAATCTGGTTAAAAATTGGGGACTAGGGACATGTCAAGCCCATTATGACATCTAATGGTCCAGCCACTGAGAGGACTTACTAGAGGACAGGACTCACGCTGAGGTCACAATGCGTGTTTATGCTCTCGTCGCACGCAAGAATGGGCGGGGCCTCAGGGTGAATGCTGGTTTCTCCTACACTGAACGTTGGACAACATGCCAACCACAAGGTTTCTTGCCATGGGTCAGGAAGAGTTCTGATTTCTGCATCACAGTCACCCGTGGGCAGTGATTGGAGATAAGGTCTAGGTTCTGAAGCCTGAAAACTGAGGTAGGGAAGAGATGATGACCTAAGGCCATGGCGGGTCTGATATGCTCAGCGTGCGGTCAGCTGTCTGGGTGTTGGTCATCAGGTCCGGGCTCAGGTTGTGTCAGACAGTGCAATAGTGCCCAGGTTAGACTATATAATTTGGGTACATTCGAGTGCCATGTAGGTATATCCTCATTTAAGCTGCCTGGGCTGCTCATTAGGCAATATATTTTTTCTAGAGGGCAGGCAGAGTGCTTCATTGTCGGTCCGGAATTGCCAAACATGAGGGCTTCGGGGCCAGGAGAGTGAGGACGGAAGTCTGAGAACACAAGCTAGACTTCGGATTCAGGGTGAGGGCACGGCAGGTACCCCCTGCAGATCTGAACCAATATCTCATGCATCTGAAGTCAGGGCGAGGATCCGACGTTGGCTCAGGTTGGAGTTTCTGTGCATGACGGCCCCTTCATGAAGGGAACGGAATCTCGAGGCCATGGAGGTTTTCCCCGTTGGGAGATGTGGGATGCCCCCTTCAAGGATTCCTTCTGCGGGACAATTGAGACCTGTTGGACAGCTCCAGTTCATCCCTTATGGAATGACTCCAGAGCACCGTTCCAGGATGGATGCCTGGGAAGTCGGCCTCGCCTTCCAATTGTCTCCTAGCAACAAGACATTTTAGATCTAATGGATCTGCGGGAGCAACCGCGGTGGCTGAGTTGAAATGCACTTTCCAGAGGATGGGTCCTAACGTGTGTTTGTGTCCATGAGGGCCTTGGAATGGGGAGGTGGCACCGGGACCCTGAAGTATTCTCCTAAGCTTTGGCATAGCTCCCATGCACAAGTTTCCTTGTGGAGACGAGATTTGTTCTGATGGGTGCCTCAGGAAATCCCCTCTGCTGGTATTGGAATGCAGGCTTTTGAGGAGACATGCCTGTAAACCAAAGCAATGGATCCGATAATGGCCTCGGGTCCTGTCTGGTTCAATCTTCTTGGTATGAGTGGAGGTAGATGAGGGGAGGTAGATGCTCAGCCGGTATCAACCGCCCTTTTTTGTCCCGGGCACCTACACTATTGGGATGGCCTCAGGGACTTTGGAGGGTTCTCCTAATTTGTACGATTTTTGACAATGGAATGGGCAGAATTCCCATGGATTGGGTGGGGGCAGTCGTAATGTGTGGCTCCAGGGGCCCCAGCCTGGAGGGATTGTGGCCCAGGACTTTGAGGACAGAAGACTGAAAACACAAACTCAGCTTATGTTTGGGGACGTAGGTATGGCACGCCCGATCTACAAACCATGAGAAGAACTCTTCAGGATATGAAGAATGAGCGAGTCTGAGGCGCTTGGTCAGGCTTTTGTCTCTGACTTTTGTTTCAGCGATGGCCGTGGAATGTTGGGGAGGTCTCATGGGCCATGGACGAATCTTCCTCTCTGTGGATTTGGCCCGATCCCAATTGTTTTTCGTCAATCTGTGGGATGGGAGGACTCCTTTCAGGTTTGTTACCTCAGGTGTCCCACCAAAAGAGGAATTCCAAAGCAGAGCCCTGGGGAAGAGTGAAGGGACAACCCGAACTATGGTTAAAAATTGGGGCCTAGGGGCATGGCAAGCCCAATATGCTGTCTCTTCATATATGCCCTGAGAGGCCTTTCCTGAGGACTGGGCTTCAGGCTGAGGGTCACAATGTCTGTTTGTGACCAATGTGGCCGCAAGCATGGGCTGGGCCTCATGGGCCACGCTTGTTTCAACTACACTGAACGTTGGACAACATGCCAACCACAAGGTTTCTTGCCATGGGGAAAGAGTTCTGATTTCTGCATCATTTTCAACCCTGGGCAGTGGTTGGAGATAAGGTCTAGGTTCTGGAGCCTGAAAACCGCAGTTGGGAAGAGATGACAACCTAAGGCCATGGCGGGTCCGATGTGCTCAGTGTGCGGCCAGCTGTCTGGGTGGGACCAGGAGGTCCGGGCTCAGGCTGGGTCAGAAGGGGAAATAGTGCCGAGGTCAGCCTATATGTTTGGGGTACAGCCGAATGGCGTGCAGGTTGATCCTCATTTGCGGTTTCGGGGTAGCCCTGAGGGCAATGTTTTACTTCTGTAGGGCAGGCAGAGTGCGGCATTGTAGTTCTGGATTGCCCAACTGGAGGGCCTGTGGGCCAGTAGTCTGAGGACGGAGTCTGAGAACCCAAGCTAGGCCTAGGTTTCTGGGTGAGGATATGGCAGGCACAATCTACAGACCTCAATCTAGATCTCATGCATCTGAAGTCAGGCCAAGAATCAGACGATCGCTCAGTTTGGACTTTCTGCCCTGATGGCCCATTCTTGAAGGGGGTTGGATCACGAGGACATGGGGGTTTTCCCACGATGGGAGTTGTGAGAAGCTCCAAACTGCAAAGATTCTTCTGCAGGACAATTGAGACCTATTGGTTGGCTCCAGGCCAACGATTCCGAGCAGGGTTCTAAGGATGGATGGCTGGGTAGCCCACCTCGCATTCCAATGGTCTCCAAGCAACAAGACAGGTTAGATCTCCTGGATGTGGGGGGCAACCGAGGAGGCTGAGTTGAAATGGACTCTCCTGTGGATGTGTCCTAATATGTTTTTGTGTCTATGGAGACCTTGGAATGAAGCGGTGGCCCTGGGGCCCTGAAGGGTTCTCCTAAACAGAGGCTTTGACACAGCTCCAACGTGCATGTTTCCCATGTGTAGATGAGATTTGTTCTGATGGGTGAGTCAAGAAACAGCCATATGCTGGTATTGAAATCCAGGCCTCTGAGGAGAGATGCCTGGAAACCAAAGCAATGGATCCGATTAGTGCCTAGGGGCCTGTTCGTTCCTTTTTACCTCTGGGGACATCAGTCTACGGGTCTGAGTGCAGGTAGGTGCTCAGATGGGCTCAGATTGCCCCTGTTTGTCCTGGGAAGCCACAACTATTGGGATGGCCTCAGGGACTTTGGAGGTTGTCCTACTAGTAGGGTTGTGGCCATTGGAATGGGCACATACAATTCCCTTGGAGAGGGCAAGTACAGTCCTCAGGTTTGGCTCCAGGGCCCTGAGCCTGTAGGGTGTGTAGGCCAGAGCTGTTTGGACAGTTGTCTGAAAACACAAACTCGGCTTATGTTTTGGGTCATAGGTATGGCAGGACTGATCTACAGACCATGAGGAGAACACTTCGGGATATGAAAAAAGGGCGAGTGTGAGGCTCTTGCTCAAGTTTTTGTCTCTGGATATCGTGTCACTCATGGTCGTGAAATTGCCGGGTGACTTCATGGGAAATGGACGAGTCTTACTCTCTGGGGGTTCGGTCCCGTCCAAAGAGTTTGGGGTCATTCTGGGGATGGAAGAAGTCCGTTTTTTGTTGTTGTTTTCGATATGTTTCATTTTGTTTTTCAACCTCCGATGTCCCACCAAATGAGGGATTCCAGAGTAGAGCCCTGGGGTGGCGCGACTGGACAATCAGAAATCTGGTTAAAAATTGGGGACTAGGGACATGTCAAGCCCATTATGACATCTAATGGTCCAGCCACTGAGATGACTTACTAGAGGACAGGACTCACGCTGAGGTCACAATGCGTGTTTATGCTCTCGTCGCACTCAAGAATGGGCGGGGCCTCAGGGTGAATGCTGGTTTCTCCTACACTGAACGTTGGACAACATGCCAACCACAAGGTTTCTTGCCATGGGTCAGGAAGAGTTCTGATTTCTGCATCAGAGTCACCCGTGGGCAGTGATTGTAGATAAGGTCTAGGTTCTGAAGCCTGAAAACTGAGGTAGGGAAGAGATGATGACCTAAGGCCATGGCGGGTCTGATGTGCTCAGCGTGGGGGCAGCTGTCTGGGTGTTGGTCAGCAGGTCCGGGCTCAGGTTGTGTCAGACAGTGCATTAGTGCCCAGGTTAGACTATATAATTTGGGTACATTCGAGTGCCTTGTAGGTTTATCCTCATTTAAGCTGCCTGGGCTGCTCATTAGGCAATATATTTTTTCTAGAGGGCAGGCAGAGTGCTTCATTGTCGGTCCGGAATTGCCAAACTTGAGGGCTTCGGGGCCAGGAGAGTGAGGACGGAAGTCTGAGAACACAAGCTAGACTTCGGATTCAGGGTGAGGGCACGGCAGGTACCCCCTGCAGATCTGAACCAATATCTCATGCATCTGAAGTCAGGGCGAGGATCCGACGTTGGCTCAGGTTGGAGTTTCTGTGCATGACGAACCCTTCATGAAGTGAGCGGAATCTCGAGGCCATGGAGGTTTTCCACGTTGGGAGATGTGGGATGCCCCCTTCAAGGATTCCTTCTGCAGGACAATTGAGACCTGTTGGACAGCTCCAGGATATCCCATATGGAATGACTCCAGAGCACCGTTAAAGGATGGATGCCTGGGAAGTCCGCCTCGCCTTCCAATTGTCTCCTAGCAACAAGACAGTTTAGATCTCATGGATCTGCGGGAGCAACCGGGGTGGCTGAGTTGAAATGCACATTCCAGAGGATGGGTCCTAACGTGTGTTTGTGTCCATGAGGGCCTTGGAATGGGGAGGTGGCACCGGGACCCTGAAGTATTCTCCTAAGCTTTGGCTTAGCTCCCATGCACAAGTTTCCTTGTGGAGACGAGATTTGTTCTGATGGGTGCCTCAGGAAATCCCCTCTGATGGTATTGGAATCCAGGCTTTTGAGGAGACATGCCTGTAAATCAAAGCAATGGATTCGATAATGGCCTCGGGTCCTGTCTGGTTCAATCTCCTTGGTATGAGTGGAGGTAGATGAGTGGAGGTAGATGCTCAGCCGTTATCAACCGCCCATTTTTTGTCCGGGCGACCTACACTATTGGGATGGCCTCAGGGACTTTGGAGGGTTCTCCTAATTTGTACGATTTTTGACAATGGAATGGGCAGAATTCCCATGGATTGGGTGGGGGCAGTCCTAATGTGTGGCTCCAGGGGCCCAGCCTGGAGGGAGTGTGGCCCAGGACTTTGAGGACAGAAGACTGAAAACACAAACTCAGCTTAAGTTTGGGGACGTAGGTATGGCACGCCCGATCTACAAACCATGAGAAGAACTCTTCAGGATATGAAGAATGAGCGAGTCTGAGGCGCTTGCTCAGGCTTTTTTCTCTGGATTTTGTTTCAGCGATGGCCGTGGAATGTTGGGGAGGTCTCATGGGCCATGGACGAATCTTCCTCTCTGTTGATTTGGCCCGATCCCAATTGTTTTTCGTCAATCTGTGGGATGGGAGGACTCCTTTCAGGTTTGTTACCTCAGGTGTCCCACCAAAAGAGGAATTCCAAAGCAGAGCCCTGAGGAAGAGTGAAGGGACAACCCGAACTATGGTTAAATTTGGGGCCTAGGGGCATGGCAAGCCCAATATGCTGTCTCTTCATATATGCCCTGAGAGGCCTTACCTGAGGACTGGGCTCAGGCTGAGGGTCACAATGTGTGTTTGTGACCAATGTGGCCCGCAAGCATGGGCTGGGCCTCATGGGCCACGCTTATTTCAACTACACTGAACGTTGGACAACATGCCAACCACAAGGTTTCTTGCCATAAGGAAAGAGTTCTGATTTCTGCATCATTTTCAACCCTGGGCATTGGTTGGAGATAAGGTCTAGGTTCTGGAGCCTGAACCGCAGTTGGGAAGAGATGACGACCTAAGGCCATGGCGGGTCCGATGTGCTCAGTGTGCGGCCAGCTGTCTGGGTGGGACCAGGAGGTCCAGGCTCAGGCTGGGTCAGAAGGGGAAATAGTGCCCAGGTCAGCCTATATGTTTGGGGTACAGCCGAATGGCGTGCAGGTTGATCCTCATTTGCGCTTTCGGGGTAGCCCTGAGGGCAATGTTTTACTTCTGTAGGGCAGGCAGAGTGCGGCATTGTAGTTCTGGATTGCCCATCTGGAGGGCTTGTGGGCCAGTAGTTTGAGGACGGAGTCTGAGAACCCAAGCTAGACCTAGGTTTCTGGGTGAGGATATGGCAGGCACAATCTACAGACCTCAATAGAGATCTCGTGCATCTGAAGTCAGGGCAAGGATCAGACGATCGCTCAGGTTGGACTTTCTGCCCTGATGGCCCTTTCTTGAAGGGGGTTGGATCACGAGCACATGGGGGTTTTCCCACCTTGGGAGTTGTGAGAAGCTCCAAACTGCAAAGATTCTTCTGCAGGACAATTGAGACCTGTTGGTTGGCTCCAGGCCAACGATTCCGAGCAGGGTTCTAAGGATGGATGGCTGGGTAGCCCACCTCGCATTCCAATTGTCTCCAAGCAACAAGACAGGTTAGATCTGCTGGATGTGGGGGGCAACCGAGGAGGCTGAGTTGAAATGGACTCTCCTGTGGATGTTTCCTAATATGTTTTTGTGTCTATGGAGACCTTGGAATGAAGCGGTGGCCCTGGGGCCCTGAAGGGTTCTCCTAAACAGAGGCTTTGACACAGCTCCAACGTGCATGTTTCCCATGTGTAGATGAGATTTGTTCTGATGGTTGAGTCAAGAAACAGCCATATGCTGGTATTGAAATCCAGGCCTCTGAGGAGAGATGCCTGGAAACCAAAGCAATGGATCCGATTAGTGCCTAGGGGCCTGTTCGTTCCTTTTTACCTCTGGGGACATCAGTCTACGGGTCTGAGTGCAGGTAGGTGCTCAGATGGGCTCAGATTGCCCCTGTTTGTCCTGGGAAGCCACAACTATTGGGATGGCCTCAGGGACTTTGGAGGTTATCCTACTAGTAGGGTTGTGGCCATTGGAATGGGCACATACAATTCCCTTGGAGAGGGCAATTACAGTCCTCAGGTTTGGCTCCAGGGCCCTGAGCCTGTAGGGTGTGTAGGCCAGAGCTGTTTGGACAGTTGTCTGAAAACACAAACTCGGCTTATGTTTTGGGTCATAGGTATGGCAGGACTGATCTACAGACCATGAGGAGAACACTTCGGGATATGAAAAAAGGGCGAGTGTGAGGCTCTTGCTCAAGTTTTTGTCTCTGGATATCGTGTCACTCATGGTCGTGAAATTGCCGGGTGACTTCATGGGAAATGGACGAGTCTTACTCTCTGGGGGTTCGGTCCGTTCAAAGAGTTTGGGCTCATTCTGGGGATGGAAGAAGTCCGTTTTTTTGTTGTTGTTGTCGATTTGTTTCATTTTGTTTTTCAACCTCAGATGTCCCACCAAATGAGGGATTCCAGAGTATAGCCCTGGGGTGGGGCGACTGGACAACCAGAAATCTGGTTAAAAATTGGGGACTAGGGATATGTCAAGCCCATTATGACATCTAATGGTCCAGCCACTGAGAGGACTTACTAGAGGACAGGACTTACGCTGAGGTCACAATGAGTGTTTATGCTCTCGTCGCACTCAAGAATGGGCGGGGCCTCAGGTTGAATGCTGGTTTCTCCTACACTGAACGTTGGACAACATGCCAACCACAAGGTTTCTTGCCATGGGTCAGGAAGAGTTCTGATTTCTGCATCACAGTCACCCGTGGGCAGTGATTGGAGATAAGGTCTAGGTTCTGAAGCCTGAAAACTGAGGTAGGGAAGAGATGATGACCTAAGGCCATGGCGGGTCTGATGTGCTCAGCGTGCGGTCAGCTGTTTAGGTGTTGGTCAGCAGGTCCGGGCTCAGGTTGTGTCAGACAGTGCATTAGTGCCCAGGTTAGACTATATAATTTGGGTACATTCGAGTGCCGTGTAGGTTTATCCTCATTTAAGCTGCCTGTGCTGCTCTTTAGGCAATATATTTTTTCTAGAGGGCAGGCAGAGTGCTTCATTGTCGGTCCGGAATTGCCAAACTTGAGGGCTTCGGGGCCAGGAGAGTGAGGACGGAAGTCTGAGAACACAAGCTAGACTTCGGATTCAGGGTGAGGGCACGGCAGGTACCCCCTGAAGATCTGAACCAATATCTCATGCATCTGAAGTCAGGGCGAGGATCCGACGTTGATTCAGGTTGGAGTTTCTGTGCATGACGGCCCCTTCATGAAGGGAGCGGAATCTCGAGGCCATGGAGGTTTTCCACGTTGGGAGATGTGGGATGCCCCCTTCAAGGATTCCTTCTGCGGGACAATTGAGACCTGTTGGACAGCTCCAGGACATCCCTTATGGAATGACTCCAGAGCACCGTTCCAGGATGGATGCCTGGGAAGTCCACCTCGCCTTCCAATTGTCTCCTAGCAACAAGACAGTTTAGATCTAATGGATCTGCGGGAGCAACCGGGGTGGCTGAGTTGAAATGCACTTTCCAGAGGATGGGTCCTAACGTGTGTTTGTGTCCATGAGGGCCTTGGAATGGGGAGGTGGCACCTGGACCCTGAAGTATTCTTCTAAGCTTTGGCTTAGCTTCCATGCACAAGTTTCCTTGTGGAGACGAGATTTGTTCTGATGGGTGCCTCAGGAAATCCCCTCTGCTGGTATTGGAATCCAGGCTTTTGAGGAGACATGCCTGTAAACCAAAGCAATGGATCCGATAATGGCCTCGGGTCCTATCTGGTTCAATCTTCTTGGTATGAGTGGAGGTAGATGAGTGGAGGTAGATGCTTAGCCGGTATCAACCGCCCTTTTTTGTCCCGGGCGACCTACACTATTGGGATGGCCTCAGGGACTTTGGAGGGTTCTCCTAATTTGTACGATTTTTGACAATGGAATGGGCAGAATTCCCATGGATTCGGTTCGGGCAGTCCTAATGTGTGGCTCCAGGGGCCCCAGCCATGAGGGAGTGTGGCCCAGGACATTGAGGACAGAAGACTGAAAACACAAACTCAGCTTAAGTTTGGGGACGTACGTATGGCACGCCCGATCTACAAAACATGAGATGAACTCTTCAGGATAAGAAGAATGAGCGAGTCTGAGGCGCTTGCTCAGGCTTTTGTCTCTGGATTTTGTATCAGCGATCGCCGTGGAATGTCCGGGAGGCCTCATGGGCCATGGACGAATCTTCCTCTCTGTGGATTTGGCCCGATCCCAATTGTTTTTCGTCAATCTGTGGGATGGGAGGACTCCTTTCAGGTTTGTTACCTCAGGTGTCCCACCAAAAGAGGAATTCCAAAGCAGAGCCCTGGGGAAGAGTGAAGGGACAACCCGAAATATGGTTAAAAATTGGGGCCTAGGGGCATGGCAAGCCCAATATGCTGTCTCTTCATATAGGCCCAGAGAGGCCTTACCTGAGGACTGGGCTCAGGCTGAGGGTCACAATTTGTATTTGTGACCAATTTGGCCCGCAAGCATGGGCTGGGTCTCATGGGCCACGCTTGTTTCAACTACACTGAACGTTGGACAACATGCCAACCACAAGGTTTCTTGCCATGGGGAAAGAGTTCTGATTTCTGCATCATTTTCAAACCTGGGCAGTGGTTGGAGATAAGGTCTAGGTTCTGGAGCCTGAAAACCACAGTTGGGAAGAGATGACGACCTAAGGCCATGGCGGGTCCGATGTGCTCAGTGTGCGGCCAGCTGTCTGGGTGGGACCAGGAGGTCCAGGCTCAGGCTGGGTCAGAAGGGGAAATAGTGCCCAGGTCAGCCTATATGTTTGGGGTACAGCCGAATGGCGTGCAGGTTGATCCTCATTTGCGGTTTCGGGGTAGACCTGAGGGCAATGTTTTACTTCTGTAGGGCAGGCAGATTGCGGCATTGTAATTCTGGATTGCCCAACTGGAGGGCTTGTGGGCCAGTAGTCGGAAGACGGAGTCTGAGAAACCAAGCTAGGCCTAGGTTTCTGGGTGAGGATATGGCAAGCACAATCTACAGACCTCAATCGAGATCTCGTGCATCTGAAGTCAGGGCAAGGATCAGACGATCGCTCAGGTTGGACTTTCTGCCCTGATGGCCCTTTCTTGAAGGGTGTTGGATCACGAGGACATGGAGGTTGTCGCACGATGGGAGTTGTGAGAAGCTCCAAACTGCAAAGATTCTTCTGCAGGACAATTGAGACCTGTTGGTTGGCTCCAGGCCAACGATTCCGAGCAGGGTTCTAAGGATGGATGGCTGGGTAGCCCACCTCGCATTCCAATTGTCTCCAAGCAACAAGACAGGTTAGATTTGCTGGATGTGGGGGGCAACCGAGGAGGCTGAGTTGAAATGGACTCTCCTGTGGATGTGTCCTAATATGTTTTTGTGTCTATGGAGACCTTGGAATGAAGCGGTAGCCCTGGGGCCCTGAAGGGTTCTCCTAAACAGAGGCTTTGACACAGCTCCAACGTGCATGTTTCCCATGTGTAGATGAGATTTGTTCTGATGGGTGAGACAAGAAACAGCCATATGCTGGTATTGAAATCCAGGCCTCTGAGGAGAGATGCCTGGAAACCAAAACAATGGATCCGATTAGTGCCTAGGGGCCTGTTCGTTCCTTTATACCTCTGGGGACATCAGTCTACGGGTCTGAGTGTAGGTAGGTGCTCAGATGGGCTCAGATTGCCCCTGTTTGTCCTGGGAAGCCACAACTATTGGGATGGCCTCAGGGACTTTGGAGGTTATCCTACTAGTAGGGTTGTGGCCATTGGAATGGGCACATACAATTCCCTTGGAGAGGGCAAGTACAGTCCTCAGGTTTGGCTCCAGGGCCCTGAGCCTGTAGGGTGTGTAGGCCAGAGCTGTTTGGACAGTTGTCTGAAAACACAAACTCGGCTTATGTTTTGGGTCATAGGTATGGCAGGACTGATCTACAGACCATGAGGAGAACACTTCGGGATATGAAAAAAGGGCGAGTGTGAGGCTCTGGCTCAAGTTTTTGTCTCTGGATATCGTGTCACTCATGGTCGTGAAATTGCCGGGTGACTTCATGGGAAATAGACGAGTCTTACTCTCTGGGGGTTCGGTCCCGTCCAAAGAGTTTGGGGTCATTCTGGGGATGGAAGAAGTCCGTTTTTTGGTTGTTGTTGTCGATTTGTTTCATTTTGTTTTTCAACCTCAGATGTCCGAAAAATTGAGAGATTCCAGAGTAGAGCCCTGGGGTGGCGCGACTGGACAACCAGAAATCTGGTTAAAAATTGGGGACTAGGGACATGTCAAGCCCATTATGACATCTAATGGTCCAGCCACTGAGAGGACTTACTAGAGGACAGGACTCACGCTGAGTTCACAATGCGTGTTTATGCTCTCGTCGCACTCAAGAATGGGCGGGGCCTCAGGGTGAATGCTGGTTTCTCCTACACTGAACGTTGGACAACATGCCAACCACAAGGTTTCTTGCCATGGGTCAGGAAGAGTTCTGATTTCTGCATCACAGTCACCCGTGGGCAGTGATTGGAGATAAGGTCTAGGTTCTGAAGCCTGAAAACTGAGGTAGGGAAGAGATGATGACCTAAGGCCATGGCGGGTCTGATGTGCTCAGCGTGCGGTCAGCTGTCTGGGTGTTGGTCAGCAGGTCCGGGCTCAGGTTGTGTCAGACAGTGCATTAGTGCCCAGGTTAGACTATATAATTTGGGTACATTCGAGTGCCGTGTAGGTTTATCCTCATTTAAGCTGCCTGGGCTGCTCATTAGGCAATATATTTTTTCTAGAGGGCAGGCAGAGTGCTTCATTGTCGGTCCGGAATTGCCAAACGTGAGGGCTTCGGGGCCAGGAGAGTGAGGACGGAAGTCTGAGAACACAAGCTAGACTTCGGATTCAGGGTGAGGGCACGGCAGGTACCCCCTGCAGATCTGAACCAATATCTCATGCATTTGAAGTCAGGGCGAGGATCCGACGTTGGCTCAGGTTGGAGTTTCTGTGCATGACGGCCCCTTCATGAAGGGAGCGGAATCTCGAGGCCATGGAGGTTTTCCACGTTGGGAGATGTGGGATGCCCCCTTCAAGGATTCCTTCTGCGGGACAATTGAGACCTGTTGGACAGCTCCAGGACATCCCATATGGAATGACTCCAGAGCACCGTTCCAGGATGGATGCCTGGGAAGTCCGCCTCGCCTTCCAATTGTCTCCTAGCAACAAGACAGTTTAGATCTAATGGATCTGCGGGAGCAACCGGGGTGGCTGAGTTGAAATGCACTTTCTAGAGGATGGGTCCTAACGTGTGTTTGTGTCCATGAGGGCCTTGGAATGGGGAGGTGGCACCGGGACCCTGAAGTATTCTCCTTAGCTTTGGCTTAGCTCCCATGCACAAGTTTCCTTGTGGAGACGAGATTTGTTCTGATGGGTGCCTCAGGAAATCCCCTCTGCTGGTATTGGAATCCAGGCTTTTGAGGAGACATGCCTGTAAACCAAAGCAATGGATCCGATAATGGCCTTGGGTCCTGTCTGGTTCAATCTCCTTGGTATGAGTGGAGGTAGATGAGTGGAGGTATATGCTCAGCCGGTATCAACCGCCCTTTTTTGTCCCGGGCGACCTACACTATTGGGAGGGCCTCAGGGACTTTGGAGGGTTCTCCTAATTTGTACGAATTTTGACAATGGAATGGGCAGAATTCCCATGGATTGGGTGGGGGCAGTCCTAATGTGTGGCTCCAGGGGCCCCAGCCTGGAGGGAGTGTGGCCCAGGACTTTGAGGACAGAAGACTGAAAACACAAACTCAGCTTAAGTTTGGGGACGTAGGTATGGCACGCCCGATCTACAAACCATGAGAAGAACTCTTCAGTATATGAAGAATGAGCGACTCTGAGGCGCTTGCTCAGGCTTTTGTCTCTGGATTTTGTTTCAGCGATGGCCGTGGAATGTTGGGGAGGTCTCATGGGCCATGGACAAATCTTCCTCACTGTGGATTTGGCCCGATCCCAATTGTTTTTTGTCAATCTGGGATGGGAGGACACCTTTCAGGTTTGTTACCTCAGGTGTCCCACCAAAAGAGGAATTCCAAAGCAGAGCCCTGGGGAAGAGTGAAGGGACAACCCGAACTATGGTTAAAAATTGGGGCCTAGGGGCATGGCAAGCCCAATATGCTGTCTCTTCATATAGGCCCTGAGAGGCCTTACCTGAGGACTGGGCTCAGGCTAAGGGTGACAATGTGTGTTTGTGACCAATGTGGACCACAAGCATGGGCTGGGCCTCATGGGCCACGCTTGTTTCAACTACACTGAACGTTGGACAACATGCCAACCACAAGGTTTCTTGCCATGGGGAAAGAGTTCTGATTTCTGCATCATTTTCAACCCTGGGCAATGGTTGGACATAAGGTCTAGGTTCTGGAGCCTGAAAACCGCAGTTGGGAAGAGATGACGACCTGAGGCCATGGCGGGTCCAATGTGCTCAGTGTGCGGCCAGCTGTCTGGGTGGGACCAGGAGGTCCAGGCTCAGGCTGGGTCAGAAGGGGAAATAGTGCCCAGGTCAGCCTATATGTTTGGGGTACAGCCGAATGGCGTGCAGGTTGATCCACGTTTGGGGGTTCGGGGTAGCCCTGAGGGCAATGTTTTACTTCTGTAGGGAAGGCAGAGTGCGGCATTGTAGTTCTGGATTGCCAAACTGGAGGGCTTGTGGGCCAGTAGTCTGAGGACGGAGTCTGAGAACCCAAGCTAGGCCTAGGTTTCTGGGTGAGGATATGGCAAGCACAATCTACAGACCTCAATAGAGATCTCGTGCATCTGAAGTCAGGGCAAGGATCAGACGATCGCTCAGGTTGGACTTTCTGCCCTGATGGCCCTTTCTTGAAGGGGTTTGGATCACGAGGACATGGGGGTTTTCCCACGATGGGAGTTGTGAGAAGCTCCAAACTGCAATGATTCTTCTGCAGGACAATTGAGACCTGTTGGTTGGCTCCAGGCCAACGATTCCGAGCAGGGTTCTAAGGATGGATGGCTGGGTAGCCCACCTCGCATTCCAATTGTCTCCAAGCAACAAGACAGGTTAGATCTGCTGGATGTGGGGGGCAACCGAGGAGGCTGAGTTGAAATGGACTCTCCTGTGGATGTGTCCTAATATGTTTTTGTGTCTATGGAGACCTTGGAATGAAGCGGTGGCCCTTGGGCCCTGAAGGTTTCTCCTAAACAGAGGCTTTGACACAGCTCCAACGTGCATGTCTCCCATGTGTAGATGAGATTAGTTCTGATGGTTGAGTCAAGAAACAGCCATATGCTGGTATTGAAATCCAGGCCTCTGAAGAGAGATGCCTGGAAACCAAAGCAATTGATCCGATTAGTGCCTAGGGGCCTGTTTGTTCCTTTTTACCTCTGGGGACATCAGTCTACGGGTCTGAGTGCAGGTAGGTGCTCAGATGGGCTCAGATTGCCCCTGTTTGTCCTGGGAAGCCACAACTATTGGGATGGCCTCAGGGACTTTGGAGGTTATCCTACTAGTAGGGTTGTGGCCATTGGAATGGGCACATACAATTCCCTTGGAGAGGGCAAGTACAGTCCTCAGGTTTGGCTCCAGGGCCCTGAGCCTGTAGGGTGTGTAGGCCAGAGCTGTTTGGACAGTTGTCTGAAAACACAAACTCGGCTTATGTTTTGGGTCATAGGTATGGCAGGACTGATCTACAGACCATGAGGAGAACACTTCGGGATATGAAAAAAGGGCGAGTGTGAGGCTCTTGCTCAAGTTTTTGTCTCTGGATATCGTGTCACTCATGGTCGTGAAATTGCCGGGTGACTTCATGGGAAATGGACGAGTCTTACTCTCTGGGGGTTCGGTCCCTTCCAAAGAGTTTGGGGTCATTCTGGGGATGGAAGAAGTCCGTTTTTTGGTTGTTGTTGTCGATTTGTTTCATTTTGTTTTTCAACCTCAGATGTCCGAAAAATTGAGAGATTCCAGAGTAGAGCCCTGGGGTGGCGCGACTGGACAACCAGAAATCTGGTTAAAAATTGGGGACTAGGGACATGTCAAGCCCATTATGACATCTAATGGTCCAGCCACTGAGAGGACTTACTAGAGGACAGGACTCACGCTGAGTTCACAATGCGTGTTTATGCTCTCGTCGCACTCAAGAATGGGCGGGGCCTCAGGGTGAATGCTGGTTTCTCCTACACTGAACGTTGGACAACATGCCAACCACAAGGTTTCTTGCCATGGGTCAGGAAGAGTTCTGATTTCTGCATCACAGTCACCCGTGGGCAGT
The DNA here is from genome assembly GCF_964662115.1 of Mustela nivalis. NCBI lineage: Eukaryota > Metazoa > Chordata > Mammalia > Carnivora > Mustelidae > Mustela > Mustela nivalis. The sequence continues at coordinate 111,579 of NW_028135166.1, forward strand.
GATTGTAGATAAGGTCTAGGTTCTGAAGCCTGAAAACTGAGGTAGGGAAGAGATGATGACCTAAGGCCATGGCGGGTCTGATGTGCTCAGCGTGCGGTCAGCTGTCTGGGTGTTGGTCAGCAGGTCCGGGCTCAGGTTGTGTCAGACAGTGCATTAGTGCCCAGGTTAGACTATATAATTTGGGTACATTCGAGTGCCGTGTAGGTTTATCCTCATTTAAGCTGCCTGGGCTGCTCATTAGGCAATATATTTTTTCTAGAGGGCAGGCAGAGTGCTTCATTGTCGGTCCGGAATTGCCAAACGTGAGGGCTTCGGGGCCAGGAGAGTGAGGACGGAAGTCTGAGAACACAAGCTAGACTTCGGATTCAGGGTGAGGGCACGGCAGGTACCCCCTGCAGATCTGAACCAATATCTCATGCATTTGAAGTCAGGGCGAGGATCCGACGTTGGCTCAGGTTGGAGTTTCTGTGCATGACGGCCCCTTCATGAAGGGAGCGGAATCTCGAGGCCATGGAGGTTTTCCACGTTGGGAGATGTGGGATGCCCCCTTCAAGGATTCCTTCTGCGGGACAATTGAGACCTGTTGGACAGCTCCAGGACATCCCATATGGAATGACTCCAGAGCACCGTTCGAGGATGGATGCCTGGGAAGTCCGCCTCGCCTTCCAATTGTCTCCTAGCAACAAGACAGTTTAGATCTAATGGATCTGCGGGAGCAACCGGGGTGGCTGAGTTGAAATGCACTTTCTAGAGGATGGGTCCTAACGTGTGTTTGTGTCCATGAGGGCCTTGGAATGGGGAGGTGGCACCGGGACCCTGAAGTATTCTCCTTAGCTTTGGCTTAGCTCCCATGCACAAGTTTCCTTGTGGAGACGAGATTTGTTCTGATGGGTGCCTCAGGAAATCCCCTCTGCTGGTATTGGAATCCAGGCTTTTGAGGAGACATGCCTGTAAACCAAAGCAATGGATCCGATAATGGCCTTGGGTCCTGTCTGGTTCAATCTCCTTGGTATGAGTGGAGGTAGATGAGTGGAGGTATATGCTCAGCCGGTATCAACCGCCCTTTTTTGTCCCGGGCGACCTACACTATTGGGAGGGCCTCAGGGACTTTGGAGGGTTCTCCTAATTTGTACGAATTTTGACAATGGAATGGGCAGAATTCCCATGGATTGGGTGGGGGCAGTCCTAATGTGTGGCTCCAGGGGCCCCAGCATGGAGGGAGTGTGGCCCAGGACTTTGAGGACAGAAGACTGAAAACACAAACTCAGCTTAAGTTTGGGGACGTAGGTATGGCACGCCCGATCTACAAACCATGAGAAGAACTCTTCAGTATATGAAGAATGAGCGACTCTGAGGCGCTTGCTCAGGCTTTTGTCTCTGGATTTTGTTTCAGCGATGGCCGTGGAATGTTGGGGAGGTCTCATGGGCCATGGACAAATCTTCCTCTCTGTGGATTTGGCCCGATCCCAATTGTTTTTTGTCAATCTGGGATGGGAGGACACCTTTCAGGTTTGTTACCTCAGGTGTCCCACCAAAAGAGGAATTCCAAAGCAGAGCCCTGGGGAAGAGTGAAGGGACAACCCGAACTATGGTTAAAAATTGGGGCCTAGGGGCATGGCAAGCCCAATATGCTGTCTCTTCATATAGGCCCTGAGAGGCCTTACCTGAGGACTGGGCTCAGGCTAAGGGTGACAATGTGTGTTTGTGACCAATGTGGACCACAAGCATGGGCTGGGCCTCATGGGCCACGCTTGTTTCAACTACACTGAACGTTGGACAACATGCCAACCACAAGGTTTCTTGCCATGGGGAAAGAGTTCTGATTTCTGCATCATTTTCAACCCTGGGCAATGGTTGGACATAAGGTCTAGGTTCTGGAGCCTGAAAACCGCAGTTGGGAAGAGATGACGACCTGAGGCCATGGCGGGTCCGATGTGCTCAGTGTGCGGCCAGCTGTCTGGGTGGGACCAGGAGGTCCAGGCTCAGGCTGGGTCAGAAGGGGAAATAGTGCCCAGGTCAGCCTATATGTTTGGGGTACAGCCGAATGGCGTGCAGGTTGATCCTCGTTTGGGGGTTCGGGGTAGCCCTGAGGGCAATGTTTTACTTCTGTAGGGAAGGCAGAGTGCGGCATTGTAGTTCTGGATTGCCAAACTGGAGGGCTTGTGGGCCAGTAGTCTGAGGACGGAGTCTGAGAACCCAAGCTAGGCCTAGGTTTCTGGGTGAGGATATGGCAAGCACAATCTACAGACCTCAATAGAGATTTCGTGCATCTGAAGTCAGGGCAAGGATCAGACGATCGCTCAGGTTGGACTTTCTGCCCTGATGGCCCTTTCTTGAAGGGGTTTGGATCACGAGGACATGGGGGTTTTCCCACGATGGGAGTTGTGAGAAGCTCCAAACTGCAATGATTCTTCTGCAGGACAATTGAGACCTGTTGGTTGGCTCCAGGCCAACGATTCCGAGCAGGGTTCTAAGGATGGATGGCTGGGTAGCCCACCTCGCATTCCAATTGTCTCCAAGCAACAAGACAGGTTAGATCTGCTGGATGTGGGGGGCAACCGAGGAGGCTGAGTTGAAATGGACTCTCCTGTGGATGTGTCCTAATATGTTTTTGTGTCTATGGAGACCTTGGAATGAAGCGGTGGCCCTTGGGCCCTGAAGGGTTCTCCTAAACAGAGGCTTTGACACAGCTCCAACGTGCATGTCTCCCATGTGTAGATGAGATTAGTTCTGATGGGTGAGTCAAGAAACAGCCATATGCTGGTATTGAAATCCAGGCCTCTGAGGAGAGATGCCTGGAAACCAAAGCAATTGATCCGATTAGTGCCTTGGGGCCTGTTTGTTCCTTTTTACCTCTGGGGACATCAGTCTACGGGTCTGAGTGCAGGTAGGTGCTCAGATGGGCTCAGATTGCCCCTGTTTGTCCTGGGAAGCCACAACTATTGGGATGGCCTCAGGGACTTTGGAGGTTATCCTACTAGTAGGGTTGTGGCCATTGGAATGGGCACATACAATTCCCTTGGAGAGGGCAAGTACAGTCCTCAGGTTTGGCTCCAGGGCCCTGAGCCTGTAGGGTGTGTAGGCCAGAGCTGTTTGGACAGTTGTCTGAAAACACAAACTCGGCTTATGTTTTGGGTCATAGGTATGGCAGGACTGATCTACAGACCATGAGGAGAACACTTCGGGATATAAAAAAGGGCGAGTGTGAGGCTCTTGCTCAAGTTTTTGTCTCTGGATATCGTGTCACTCATGGTCGTGAAATTGCCGGGTGACTTCATGGGAAATGGACGAGTCTTACTCTCTCGGGGTTCCGTCCCGTCCAAAGAGTTTGGGGTCATTCTGGTGATGGAAGAAGTCCGTTTTTTGTTGTTGTTGTCGATTTGTTTCATTTTGTTTTTCAACCTCAGATGTCCGAAAAATTGAGAGATTCCAGAGTAGAGCCCTGGGGTGGCGCGACTGGACAACCAGAAATCTGGTTAAAAATTGGGGACTAGGGACATGTCAAGCCCATTATGACATCTAATGGTCCAGCCACTGAGAGGACTTACTAGAGGACAGGACTCACGCTGAGTTCACAATGCGTGTTTATGCTCTCGTCGCACTCAAGAATGGGCGGGGCCTCAGGGTGAATGCTGGTTTCTCCTACACTGAACGTTGGACAACATGCCAACCACAAGGTTTCTTGCCATGGGTCAGGAAGAGTTCTGATTTCTGCATCACAGTCACCCGTGGGCAGTGATTGGAGATAAGGTCTAGGTTCTGAAGCCTGAAAACTGAGGTAGGGAAGAGATGATGACCTAAGGCCATGGCGGGTCTGATGTGCTCAGCGTGCGGTCAGCTGTCTGGGTGTTGGTCAGCAGGTCCGGGCTCAGGTTGTGTCAGACAGTGCATTAGTGCCCAGGTTAGACTATATAATTTGGGTACATTCGAGTGCCGTGTAGGTTTATCCTCATTTAAGCTGCCTGGGCTGCTCATTAGGCAATATATTTTTTCTAGAGGGCAGGCAGAGTGCTTCATTGTCGGTCCGGAATTGCCAAACGTGAGGGCTTCGGGGCCAGGAGAGTGAGGACGGAAGTCTGAGAACACAAGCTAGACTTCGGATTCAGGGTGAGGGCACGGCAGGTACCCCCTGCAGATCTGAACCAATATCTCATGCATTTGAAGTCAGGGCGAGGATCCGACGTTGGCTCAGGTTGGAGTTTCTGTGCATGACGGCCCCTTCATGAAGGGAGCGGAATCTCGAGGCCATGGAGGTTTTCCACGTTGGGAGATGTGGGATGCCCCCTTCAAGGATTCCTTCTGCAGGACAATTGAGACCTGTTGGACAGCTCCAGGACATCCCTTATGGAATGACTCCAGAGCACCGTTCCAGGATGGATGCCTGGGAAGTCCGCCTCGCCTTCCAATTGTCTCCTAGCAACAAGACAGTTTAGATCTAATGGATCTGCGGGAGCAACCGGGGTGGCTGAGTTGAAATGCACTTTCTAGAGGATGGGTCCTAACGTGTGTTTGTGTCCATGAGGGCCTTGGAATGGGGAGGTGGCACCGGGACCCTGAAGTATTCTCCTTAGCTTTGGCTTAGCTCCCATGCACAAGTTTCCTTGTGGAGACGAGATTTGTTCTGATGGGTGCCTCAGGAAATCCCCTCTGCTGGTATTGGAATCCAGGCTTTTGAGGAGACATGCCTGTAAACCAAAGCAATGGATCCGATAATGGCCTTGGGTCCTGTCTGGTTCAATCTCCTTGGTTTGAGTGGAGGTAGATGAGTGGAGGTATATGCTCAGCCGGTATCAACCGCCCTTTTTTGTCCCGGGCGACCTACACTATTGGGAGGGCCTCAGGGACTTTGGAGGGTTCTCCTAATTTGTACGAATTTTGACAATGGAATGGGCAGAATTCCCATGGATTGGGTGGGGGCAGTCCTAATGTGTGGCTCCAGGGGCCCCAGCATGGAGGGAGTGTGGCCCAGGACTTTGAGGACAGAAGACTGAAAACACAAACTCAGCTTAAGTTTGGGGACGTAGGTATGGCACGCCCGATCTACAAACCATGAGAAGAACTCTTCAGTATATGAAGAATGAGCGACTCTGAGGCGCTTGCTCAGGCTTTTGTCTCTGGATTTTGTTTCAGCGATGGCCGTGGAATGTTGGGGAGGTCTCATGGGCCATGGACAAATCTTCCTCTCTGTGGATTTGGCCCGATCCCAATTGTTTTTTGTCAATCTGGGATGGGAGGACACCTTTCAGGTTTGTTACCTCAGGTGTCCCACCAAAAGAGGAATTCCAAAGCAGAGCCCTGGGGAAGAGTGAAGGGACAACCCGAACTATGGTTAAAAATTGGGGCCTAGGGGCATGGCAAGCCCAATATGCTGTCTCTTCATATAGGCCCTGAGAGGCCTTACCTGAGGACTGGGCTCAGGCTAAGGGTGACAATGTGTGTTTGTGACCAATGTGGACCACAAGCATGGGCTGGGCCTCATGGGCCACGCTTGTTTCAACTACACTGAACGTTGGACAACATGCCAACCACAAGGTTTCTTGCCATGGGGAAAGAGTTCTGATTTCTGCATCATTTTCAACCCTGGGCAATGGTTGGACATAAGGTCTAGGTTCTGGAGCCTGAAAACCGCAGTTGGGAAGAGATGACGACCTGAGGCCATGGCGGGTCCGATGTGCTCAGTGTGAGGCCAGCTGTCTGGGTGGGACCAGGAGGTCCAGGCTCAGGCTGGGTCAGAAGGGGAAATAGTGCCCAGGTCAGCCTATATGTTTGGGGTACAGCCGAATGGCGTGCAGGTTGATCCTCGTTTGGGGGTTCGGGGTAGCCCTGAGGGCAATGTTTTACTTCTGTAGGGAAGGCAGAGTGCGGCATTGTAGTTCTGGATTGCCAAACTGGAGGGCTTGTGGGCCAGTAGTCTGAGGACGGAGTCTGAGAACCCAAGCTAGGCCTAGGTTTCTGGGTGAGGATATGGCAAGCACAATCTACAGACCTCAATAGAGATTTCGTGTATCTGAAGTCAGGGCAAGGATCAGACGATCACTCAGGTTGGACTTTCTGCCCTGATGGCCCTTTCTTGAAGGGGTTTGGATCACGAGGACATGGGGGTTTTCCCACGATGGGAGTTGTGAGAAGCTCCAAACTGCAATGATTCTTCTGCAGGACAATTGAGACCTGTTGGTTGGCTCCAGGCCAACGAATCCGAGCAGGGTTCTAAGGATGGATGGCTGGGTAGCCCACCTCGCATTCCAATTGTCTCCAAGCAACAAGACAGGTTAGATCTGCTGGATGTGGGGGGCAACCGAGGAGGCTGAGTTGAAATGGACTCTCCTGTGGATGTGTCCTAATATGTTTTTGTGTCTATGGAGACCTTGGAATGAAGCGGTGGCCCTTGGGCCCTGAAGGGTTCTCCTAAACAGAGGCTTTGACACAGCTCCAACGTGCATGTCTCCCATGTGTAGATGAGATTAGTTCTGATGGGTGAGTCAAGAAACAGCCATATGCTGGTATTGAAATCCAGGCCTCTGAGGAGAGATGCCTGGAAACCAAAGCAATTGATCCGATTAGTGCCTAGGGGCCTGTAAGTTCCTTTTTACCTCTGGGGACATCAGTCTACGGGTCTGAGTGCAGGTAGGTGCTCAGATGGGCTCAGATTGCCCCTGTTTGTCCTGGGAAGCCACAACTATTGGGATGGCCTCAGGGACTTTGGAGGTTATCCTACTAGTAGGGTTGTGGCCATTGGAATGGGCACATACAATTCCCTTGGAGAGGGCAAGTACAGTCCTCAGGTTTGGCTCCAGGGCCCTGAGCCTGTAGGGTGTGTAGGCCAGAGCTGTTTGGACAGTTGTCTGAAAACACAAACTCGGCTTATGTTTTGGGTCATAGGTATGGCAGGACTGATCTACAGACCATGAGGAGAACACTTCGGGATATAAAAAAGGGCGAGTGTGAGGCTCTTGCTCAAGTTTTTGTCTCTGGATATCGTGTCACTCATGGTCGTGAAACTGCCGGGTGACATCATGGGAAATGGACGAGTCTTACTCTCTGGGGGTTCCGTCCCGTCCAAAGAGTTTGGGGTCATTCTGGGGATGGAAGAAGTCCGTTTTTTGTTGTTGTTGTCGATTTGTTTCATTTTGTTTTTCAACCTCAGATGTCCCACCAAATGAGGGATTCCAGAGTAGAGCCCTGGGGTGGGGCGACTGGACAACCAGAAATCTGGTTAAAAATTGGGGACTAGGGACATGTCAAGCCCATTATGACATCTAATGGTCCAGCCACTGAGAGGACTTACTAGAGGACAGGACTCACGCTGAGGTCACAATGCGTGTTTATGCTCTCGTCGCACTCAAGAATGGGCGGGGCCTCAGGGTGAATGCTGGATTCTCCTACACTGAACGTTGGACAACATGCCAACCACAAGGTTTCTTGCCACGGGTCAGGAAGAGTTCTGATTTCTGCATCACAGTCACCCGTGGGCAGTGATTGGAGATAAGGTCTAGGTTCTGAAGCCTGAAAACTGAGGTAGGGAAGAGATGATGACCTAAGGCCATGGCGGGTCTGATGTGCTCAGCGTGCGGTCAGCTGTCTGGGTGTTGGTCAGCAGGTCCGGGCTCAGGTTGTGTCAGACAGTCCATTAGTGCCCAGGTTAGACTATATAATTTGGGTACATTCGAGTGTCGTGTAGGTTTATCCTCATTTAAGCTGCCTGGGCTGCTCATTAGGCAATATATTTTTTCTAGAGGGCAGGCAGAGTGCTTCATTGTCGGTCCGGAATTGCCAAACTTGAGGGCTTCGGGGCCAGGAGAGTGAGGACGGAAGTCTGAGAACACAAGCTAGACTTCGGATTCAGGGTGAGAACACGGCAGGTACCCCCTGCAGATCTGAACCAATATCTCATGCATCTGAAGTCAGGGCGAGGATCCGACGTTGGCTCAGGTTGGAGTTTCTGTGCATGACGGCCCCTTCATGAAGGGAGCGGAATCTCGAGGCCATGGAGGTTTTCCACGTTGGGAGATGTGGGATGCCCCCTTCAAGGATTCCTTCTGCGGGACAATTGAGACCTGTTGGACAGCTCCAGTTCATCCCTTATGGAATGACTCCAGAGCACCGTTCCAGGATGGATGCCTGGGAAGTCCGCCTCGCCTTCCAATTGTCTCCTAGCAACAAGACAGTTTAGATCTAATGGATCTGCGGGAGCAACCGGGGTGGCTGAGTTGAAATGCACTTTCCAGAGGATGGGTCCTAACGTGTGTTTGTGTCCATGAGGGCCTTGGAATGGGGAGGTGGCACCGGGACCCTGAAGTATTCTCCTAAGCTTTGGCATAGCTCCCATGCACAAGTTTCCTTGTGGAGACGAGATTTGTTCTGATGGGTGCCTCAGGAAATCCCCTCTGCTGGTATTGGAATGCAGGCTTTTGAGGAGACATGCCTGTAAACCAAAGCAATGGATCCGATAATGGCCTCGGGTCCTGTCTGGTTCAATCTTCTTGGTATGAGTGGAGGTAGATGAGTGGAGGTAGATGCTCAGCCGGTATCAACCGCCCTTTTTTGTCCCGGGCGACCTACACTATTGGGATGGCCTCAGGGACTTTGGAGGGTTCTCCTAATTTGTACGATTTTTGACAATGGAATGGGCAGAATTCCCATGGATTGGATGGGGGCAGTCCTAATGTGTGGCTCCAGGGGCCCCAGCCTGGAGGGAGTGTGGCCCAGGACTTTGAGGACAGAAGACTGAAAACACAAACTCAGCTTAAGTGTGGGCACGTAGGTATGGCACGCCCGATCTACAAATATTGAGAAGAACTCTTCAGGATATGAAGAATGAGCGAGTCTGAGGAGCTTGCTCAGGCTTTTGTCTCTGGATTTTGTTTCAGCGATGGCCGTGGAATGTTGGGGCGGTCTCATGGGCCATGGACGAATCTTCCTCTCTGTGGATTTGACCCGATCCCAATTGTTTTTCGTCAATCTGTGGGATGGGAGGACACCTTTCAGGTTTGTTACCTCAGGTGTCCCACCAAAAGAGGAATTCCAAAGCAGAGCCCTGGGGAAGAGTGAAGGGACAACCCGAACTATGGTTAAAAATTGGGGCCTAGGGACATGGCAAGCCCAATATGCTGTCTCTTCATATAGGCCCTGAGAGGCCTTACCTGAGGACTGGGCTCAGGCTGAGGGTCACAATGTGTGTTTGTGACCAATGTGGCCCGCAAGCATGGGCTGGGCCTCATGGGCCACGCTTGTTTCAACTACACTGAACGTTGGACAACATGCCAACCACAAGGTTTCTTGCCATGGGGAAAGAGTTCTGATTTCTGCATCATTTTCAACCCTGGGCAGTGGTTGGAGATAAGGTCTAGGTTCTGGAGCCTGAAAACCGCAGTTGGGAAGAGATGACGACCTAAGGCCATGGCGGGTCCGATGTGCTCAGTGTGCGGCCAGCTGTCTGGGTGGGACCAGGAGGTCCAGGCTCAGGCTGGGTCAGAAGGGGAAATAGTGCCCAGGTCAGCCTATATGTTTGGGGTACAGCCGAATGGCTTGCAGGTTGATCCTCATTTGCGGTTTCGGGGTAGCCCTGAGGGCAATGTTTTACTTCTGTAGGGCAGGCAGAGTGCGGCATTGTAGTTCTGGATTGCCCAACTGGAGGGCTTGTGGGCCAGTAGTCTGAGGACGGAGTCTGAGAAACCAAGCTAGGCCTAGGTTTCTGGGTGAGGATATGGCAGGCACAATCTACAGACCTCAATCGAGATCTCGTGCATCTGAAGTCAGGGCAAGGATCAGACGATCGCTCAGGTTGGACTTTCTGCCCTGATGGCCCTTTCTTGAAGGGGGTTGGATCACGAGGACATGGGGGTTTTCCCACGATGGGAGTTGTGAGAAGCTCCAAACTGCAAAGATTCTTCTGCAGGACAATTGAGACCTGTTGGTTGGCTCCAGGCCAACGATTCCGAGCAGGGTCTTAAGGATGGATGGCTGGGTAGCCCACCTCGCATTCCAATTGTCTCCAAGCAACAAGACAGGTTAGATCTGCTGGATGTGGGGGGCAACCGAGGAGGCTGAGTTGAAATGGACTCTCCTGTGGATGTGTCCTAATATGTTTTTGTGTCTATGGAGACCTTGGAATGAAGCGGTGGCCCTGGGGCCCTGAAGGGTTCTCCTAAACAGAGACTTTGACACAGCTCCAACGTGCATGTTTCCCATGTGTAGATGAGATTTGTTCTGATGGGTGAGTCAAGAAACAGCCATATGCTGGTATTGAAATCCAGGCCTCTGAGGAGAGTTTCCTGGAAAACAAAACAATGGATCCGATTAGTGCCTAGGGGCCTATTCGTTCCTTTTTACCTCTGGGGACATCAGTCTACGGGTCTGAGTGCAGGTAGGTGCTCAGATGGGCTCAGATTGCCCCTGTTTGTCCTGGGAAGCCACAACTATTGGGATGGCCTCAGGGACTTTGGAGGTTATCCTACTAGTAGGGTTGTGGCCATTGGAATGGGCACATACAATTCCCTTGGAGAGGGCAAGTACAGTCCTCAGGTTTGGCTCCAGGGCCCTGAGCCTGTAGGGTGTGTAGGCCAGAGCTGTTTGGACAGTTGTCTGAAAACACAAACTCGGCTTATGTTTTGGGTCATAGGTATGGCAGGACTGATCTACAGACCATGAGGAGAACACTTCGGGATATGAAAAAAGGGCGAGTGTGAGGCTCTTGCTCAAGTTTTTGTCTCTGGATATCGTGTCACTCATGGTCGTGAAATTGCCGGGTGACTTCATGGGAAATGGACGAGTCTTACTCTCTGGGGGTTCGGTCCCGTCCAAAGAGTTTGGGGTCATTCTGGGGAAGGAAAAAGTCCGTTTTTTTGTTGTTGTTGTCGATTTGTTTCATTTTGTTTTTCAACCTCAGATGTCCCACCAAATGAGGGATTCCAGAGTAGAGCCCTGGGGTGGGGCGACTGAACAACCAGAAATCTGGTTAAAAATTGGGGACTAGGGACATGTCAAGCCCATTATGACATCTAATGGTCCAGCCACTGAGAGGACTTACTAGAGGACAGGACTCACGCTGAGGTCACAATGCGTGTTTATGCTCTCGTCTCACTCAAGAATGGGCGGGGCCTCAGGGTGAATGCTGGTTTCTCCTACACTGAACGTTGGACAACATGCCAACCACAAGGTTTCTTGCCATGGGTCAGGAAGAGTTCTGATTTCTGCATCACAGTCACCAGTGGGCAGTGATTGGAGATAAGGTCTAGGTTCTGAAGCCTGAAAACTGAGGTAGGGAAGAGATGATGACCTAAGGCCATGGCGGGTCTGATGTGCTCAGCGTGTGGTCAGCTGTCTGGGTGTTGGTCAGCAGGTCCGGGCTCAGGTTGTGTCAGACAGTGAATTAGTGCCCAGGTTAGACTATATAATTTGGGTACATTCGAGTGCCGTGTAGGTATATCCTCATTTAAGCTGCCTGGGTTGCTCATTAGGCAATATATTTTTTCTAGAGGGCAGGCAGAGTGCTTCATTGTCGGTCCGGAATTGCCAAACTTGAGGGCTTCGGGGCCAGGAGAGTGAGGAAGGAAGTCTGAGAACACAAGCTAGAATTCGGATTCAGGGTGAGGGCACGGCAGGTACCCCCTGCAGATCTGAACCAATATCTCATGCACCTGAAGTCAGGGCGAGGATCTGACGTTGGCTCAGGTTGGAGTTTCTGTGCATGACGGCCCCTTCATGAAGGGAGCGGAATCCCGAGGCCATGGAGGTTTTCCACGTTGGGAGATGTGGGATGCCCCCTTCAAGGATTCCTTCTGCGGGACAATTGAGACCTGTTGGACAGCTCCAGTTCATCCCTTATGGAATGACTCCAGAGCACCGTTCCAGGATGGATGCCTGGGAAGTCCGCCTCGCCTTCCAATTGTCTCCTAGCTATAAGACAGTTTAGATCTAATGGATCTGCGGGAGCAACCGGGGTGGCTGAGTTGAAATGCACTTTCCAGAGGATGGGTCCTAACGTTTTTTTGTGTCCATGAGGGCCTTGGAATGGGGAGGTGGCACCGGGACCCTGAAGTATTCTCCTAAGCTTTGGCATAGCTCCCATGCACAAGTTTCCTTGTGGAGACGAGATTTGTTCTGATGGGTGCCTCAGGAAATCCCCTCTGCTGGTATGGGAATGCAGGCTTTTGAGGAGACATGCCTGTAAACCAAAGCAATGGATCCGATAAAGGCCTCGGGTCCTGTCTGGTTCAATCTTCTTGGTATGAGTGGAGGTAGATGAGTGGAGTTAGATGCTCAGCCGGTATCAACCGCCCTTTTTTGTCCCGGGCGACCTACACTATTGGGATGGCCTCAGGGACTTTGGAGGGTTCTCCTAATTTGTACGATTTTTGACAATGGAATGGGCAGAATTCCCATGGATTGGGTGGGGGCAGTCCTAATGTGCGGCTCCAGGGGCCCCAGCCTGTAGGGAGTGTGGCCCAGGACTTTGAGGACAGAAGACTGAAAACACAAACTCAGCTTAAGTGTGGGCACGTAGGTATGGCACGCCCGATCTACAAACCATGAGAATAACTCTTCAGGATAGGAAGAATGAGCGAGTCTGAGGCGCTTGCTCAGGCTTTTGTGTCTGGATTTTGTTTCAGCGATGGCCGTGGAATGTTGGGGAGGTCTCATGGGCCATGGACGAATCTTCCTCTCTGTGGATTTGGCCCGATCCCAATTGTTTTTCGTCAATCTGTGGGATGGGAGGACTCCTTTCAGGTTTGTTACCTCAGGTGTCCCACCAAAAGAGGAATTCCAAAGCAGAGCCCTGGGGAAGAGTGAAGGGACAACCCGAACTATGGTTAAAAATTGGGGCCTAGGGGCATGGCAAGCCCAATATGCTGTCTCTTCATATAGGCCCAGAGAGGCCTTACCTGAGGACTGGGCTCAGGCTGAGGGTCACAATGTGTGTTTGTGACCAATGTGGCCCGCAAGCATGGGCTGGGCCTCATGGGCCACGCTTGTTTCAACTACACTGAACGTTGGACAACATGCCAACCACAAGGTTTCTTGCCATGGGGAAAGAGTTCTGATTTCTGCATCATTTTCAACCCTGGGCAATGGTTGGACATAAGGTCTAGGTTCTGGAGCCTGAAAACCGCAGTTGGGAAGAGATGACGACCTAAGGCCATGGCGGGTCCGATGTGCTCAGTGTGTGGCCAGCTGTCTGGGTGGGACCAGGAGGTCCAGGCTCAGGCTGGGTCAGAAGGGGAAATAGTGCCCAGGTCAGCCTATATGTTTGGGGTACAGCCGAATGGCGTGCAGGTTGATCCTCATTTGCGGTTTCGGGGTAGCCCTGAGGGCAATGTTTTACTTCTGTAGGGCAGGCAGAGTGCGGCATTGTAGTTCTGGATTGCCCAACTGGAGGGCTTGTGGGCCAGTAGTCTGAGGACGGAGTCTGAGAACCCAAGCTAGGCCTAGGTTTCTGGGTGAGGATATGGCAGGCACAATCTACGGACCTCAATCGAGATCTCGTGCATCTGAAGTCAGGGCAAGGATCAGACGATCGCTCAGGTTGAACTTTCTGCCCTGATGGCCCTTTCTTGAAGGGGGTTGGATCACGAGGACATGGGGGTTTTCCCACGATGGGAGTTGTGAGAAGCTCCAAACTGCAAAGATTCTTCTGCAGGACAATTGAGACCTGTTGGTTGGCTCCAGGCCAACGATTCCGAGCAGGGTTCTAAGGATGGATGGCTGGGTAGCCCACCTCGCATTCCAATTGTCTCCAAGCAACAAGACAGGTTAGATCTCCTGGATGTGGGGGGCAACCGAGGAGGCTGAGTTGAAATGGACTCTCCTGTGGATGTGTCCTAATATGTTTTTGTGTCTATGGAGAACTTGGAATGAAGCGGTGGCCCTGGGGCCCTGAAGGGTTCTCCCAAACAGAGGCTTTGACACAGCTCCAACGTGCATGTTTCCCATGTGTAGATGAGATTTGTTCTGATGGGTGAGTCAAGAAACAGCCATATGCTGGTATTGAAATCCAGGCCTCTGAGGAGAGATGCCTGGAAACCAAAGCAATGGATCCGATTAGTGCCTAGGGGCCTGTTCGTTCCTTTTTACCTCTGGGGACATCAGTCTACGGGTCTGAGTGCAGGTAGGTGCTCAGATGGGCTCAGATTGCCCCTGTTTGTCCTGGGAAGCCACAACTATTGGGATGGCCTCAGGGGCTTTGGAGGTTATCCTACTAGTAGGGTTGTGGCCATTGGAATGGGCACATACAATTCCCTTGGAGAGGGCAAGTACAGTCCTCAGGTTTGGCTCCAGGGCCCTGAGCCTGTAGGGTGTGTAGGCCAGAGCTGTTTGGACAGTTGTCTGAAAACACAAACTCGGCTTATGTTTTGGGTCATAGGTATGGCAGGACTGATCTACAGACCATGAGGAGAACACTTCGGGATTTGAAAAAATGGCGAGTGTGAGGCTCTTGCTCAAGTTTTTGTCTCTGGATATCGTGTCACTTATGGTCGTGAAATTGCCAGGTGACTTCATGGGAAATGGACGAGTCTTACTCTCTGGGGGTTCGGTCCCGTCCAAAGAGTTTGGGGTCATTCTGGGGATGGAAGAATTCCGTTTTTTTGTTGTTGTTGTCGATTTGTTTCATTTTGTTTTTCAACCTCAGATGTCCCACCAAATGAGGGATTCCAGAGTAGAGCCCTGGGGTGGCGAGACTGGACAACCAGAAATCTGGTTAAAAATTGGGGACTAGGGACATGTCAAGCCCATTATGACATCTAATGGTCCAGCCACTGAGAGGACTTACTAGAGGACAGGACTCACGCTGAGGTCACAATGCGTGTTTATGCTCTCCTCGCACTCAAGAATGGGCGGGGCATCAGGGAGAATCCTGGTTTCTCCTACACTGAACGTTGGACAACATGCCAACCACAAGGTTTCTTGCCATGGGTCAGAAAGAGTTCTGATTTCTGCATCACAGTCACCCGTGGGCAGTGATTGGAGATAAGGTCTAGGTTCTGAAGCCGAAAACTGAGGTAGGGAAGAGATGATGACCTAAGGCCATGGTGGGTCTGATATGCTCAGCGTGTGGTCAGCTGTCTGGGTGTTGGTCAGCAGGTCCGGGCTCACGTTGTGTCAGACAGTGAATTAGTGCCCAGGTTAGACTATATAATTTGGGTACATTCGAGTGCCGTGTAGGTATATCCTCATTTAAGCTGCCTGGGTTGCTCATTAGGCAATATATTTTTTCTAGAGGGCAGGCAGAGTGCTTCATTGTCGGTCCGGAATTGCCAAACTTGAGGGCTTCGGGGCCAGGAGAGTGAGGACGGAAGTTTGAGAACACAAGCTAGACTTCGGATTCAGGGTGAGGGCACGGCAGGTACCCCCTGCAGATCTGAACCAATATCTCATGCACCTGAAGTCAGGGCGAGGATCCGACGTTGGCTCAGGTTGGAGTTCTGTGCATGACGGCCCCTTCATGAAGGGAGCGGAATCCCGAGGCCATGGAGGTTTTCCACGTTGGGAGATGTGGGATGCCCCCTTCAAGGATTCCTTCTGCGGGACAATTGAGACCTGTTGGACAGCTCCAGTTCATCCCTTATGGAATGACTCCAGAGCACCGTTCCAGGATGGATGCCTGGGAAGTCCGCCTCGCCTTCCAATTGTCTCCTAGCAACAAGACAGTTTAGATCTAATGGATCTGCGGGAGCAACCGGGGTGGCTGAGTTGAAATGCACTTTCCAGAGGATGGGTCCTAACGTTTTTTTGTGTCCATGAGGGCCTTGGAATGGGGAGGTGGCACCGGGACCCTGAAGTATTCTCCTAAGCTTTGGCATAGCTCCCATGCACAAGTTTCCTTGTGGAGACGAGATTTGTTCTGATGGGTGCCTCAGGAAATCCCCTCTGCTGGTATTGGAATGCAGGCTTTTGAGGAGACATGCCTGTAAACCAAAGCAATGGATCCGATAATGGCCTCGGGTCCTGTCTGGTTCAATCTTCTTGGTATGAGTGGAGGTAGATGAGTGGAGGTAGATGCTCAGCCGGTATCAACCGCCCTTTTTTGTCCCGGGCGACCTACACTATTGGGATGGCCTCAGGGACTTTGGAGGGTTCTCCTAATTTGTACGATTTTTGACAATGGAATGGGCAGAATTCCCATGGATTGGGTGGGGGCAGTCCTAATGTGCGGCTCCAGGGGCCCCAGCCTGTAGGGAGTGTGGCCCAGGACTTTGAGGACAGAAGACTGAAAACACAAACTCAGCTTAAGTGTGGGCACGTAGGTATGGCACGCCCGATCTACAAACCATGAGAATAACTCTTCAGGATAGGAAGAATGAGCGAGTCTGAGGCGCTTGCTCAGGCTTTTGTGTCTGGATTTTGTTTCAGCGATGGCCGTGGAATGTTGGGGAGGTCTCATGGGCCATGGACGAATCTTCCTCTCTGTGGATTTGGCCCGATCCCAGTTGTTTTTCGTCAATCTGTGGGATGGGAGGACTCCTTTCAGGTTTGTTACCTCAGGTGTCCCACCAAAAGAGGAATTCCAAAGCAGAGCCCTGGGGAAGAGTGAAGGGACAACCCGAACTATGGTTAAAAATTGGGGCCTAGGGGCATGGCAAGCCCAATATGCTGTCTCTTCATATAGGCCCAGAGAGGCCTTACCTGAGGACTGGGCTCAGGCTGAGGGTCAGAATGTGTGTTTGTGACCAATGTGGCCCGCAAGCATGGGCTGGGCCTCATGGGCCACGCTTGTTTCAACTACACTGAACGTTGGACAACATGCCAACCACAAGGTTTCTTGCCATGGGGAAAGAGTTCTGATTTCTGCATCATTTTCAACCCTGGGCAATGGTTGGACATAAGGTCTAGGTTCTGGAGCCTGAAAACCGCAGTTGGGAAGAGATGACGACCTAAGGCCATGGCGGGTCCGATGTGCTCAGTGTGCGGCCAGCTGTCTGGGTGGGACCAGGAGGTCCAGGCTCAGGCTGGGTCAGAAGGGGAAATAGTGCCCAGGTCAGCCTATATGTTTGGGGTACAGCCGAATGGCGTGCAGGTTGATCCTCATTTGCGGTTTCGGGGTAGCCCTGAGGGCAATGTTTTACTTCTGTAGGGCAGGCAGAATGTGGCATTGTAGTTCTGGATTGAACAACTGGAGGGCTTGTGGGCCAGTAGTCTGAGGACGGAGTCTGAGAACCCAAGCTAGGCCTAGGTTTCTGGGTGAGGATATGGCAGGCACAATCTACAGACCTCAATCGAGATCTCGTGCATCTGGAGTCAGGGCAAGGATCAGACGATCGCTCAGGTTGGACTTTCTGCCCTGATGGCCCTTTCTTGAAGGGGGTTGGATCACGAGGACATGGGGGTTTTCCCACGATGGGAGTTGTGAGAAGCTCCAAACTGCAAAGATTCTTCTGCAGGACAATTGAGACCTGTTGGTTGGCTCCAGGCCAACGATTCCGAGCAGGGTTCTAAGGATGGATGGCTGGGTAGCCCACCTCGCATTCCAATTGTCTCCAAGCAACAAGACAGGTTAGATCTGCTGGATGTGGGGGGCAACCGAGGAGGCTGAGTTGAAATGGACTCTCCTGTGGATGTGTCCTAATATGTTTTTGTTTCTATGGAGACCTTGGAATGAAGCGGTGGCCCTGGGGCCCTGAAGGGTTCTCCTAAACAGAGGCTTTGACACAGCTCCAACGTGCATGTTTCCCATGTGTAGATGAGATTTGTTCTGATGGGTGAGTCAAGAAACAGCCATATGCTGGTATTGAAATCCAGGCCTCTGAGGAGAGATGCCTGGAAACCAAAGCAATGGATCCGATTAGTGCCTAGGGGCCTGTTCGTTCCTTTTTACCTCTGGGGACATCAGTCTACGGGTCTGAGTGCAGGTAGGTGCTCAGAAGGGCTCAGATTGCCCCTGTTTGTCCTGGGAAGCCACAACTATTGGGATGGCCTCAGGGACTTTGGAGGTTATCCTACTAGTAGGGTTGTGGCCATTGGAATGGGCACATACAATTCCCTTGGAGAGGGCAAGTACAGTCCTCAGGTTTGGCTCCAGGGCCCTGAGCCTGTAGGGTGTGTAGGCCAGAGCTGTTTGGACAGTTGTCTGAAAACACAAACTCGGCTTATGTTTTGGGTCATAGGTATGGCAGGACTGATCTACAGACCATGAGGAGAACACTTCGGGATATGAAAAAAAGGCGAGTGTGAGGCTCTTGCTCAAGTTTTTGTCTCTGGATATCGTGTCACTCATGGTCGTGAAATTGCCGGGTGACTTCATGGGAAATGGACGAGTCTTACTCTCTGGGGGTTCGGTCCCTTCCAAAGATTTTGCGGTCATTCTGGGGATGGAAGAAGTCCGTTTTTTTGTTGTTGTTGTCGATTTGTTTCATTTTGTTTTTCAACCTCAGATGTCCCACCAAATGAGGGATTCCAGAGTAGAGCCCTGGGGTGCGGCGACTGGACAACCAGAAATCTGGTTAAAAATTGGGGACTAGGGACATGTCAAGCCCATTATGACATCTAATGGTCCAGCCACTGAGAGGACTTACTAGAGGACAGGACTCACGCTGAGGTCACAATGCGTGTTTATGCTCTCCTCCCACTCAAGAATGGGCGGGGCCTCAGGGAGAATGCTGGTTTCTCCTACACTGAACGTTGGACAACATGCCAACCACAAGGTTTCTTGCCATGGGTCAGGAAGAGTTCTGATTTCTGCATCACAGTCACCCGTGGGCAGTGATTGGAGATAAGGTCTAGGTTCTGAAGCCTGAAAACTGAGGTAGGGAAGAGATGTAGACCTAAGGGCATGGCGGGTCTGATATGCTCAGCGTGCGGTCAGCTGTCTGGGTGTTGGTCAGCAGGTCCGGGCTCAGGTTGTGTCAGACAGTGAATTAGTGCCCAGGTTAGACTATATAATTTGGGTACATTCGAGTGCCGTGTAGGTTTATCCTCATTTAAGCTGCCTGGGCTGCTCATTAGGCAATATATTTTTTCTAGAGGGCAGGCAGAGTGCTTCATTGTTGGTCCGGAATTGCCAAACTTGAGGGCTTCGGGGCCAGGAGAGTGAGGACGGAAGTCTGAGAACACAAGCTAGACTTCGGATTCAGGGTGAGGGCACGGCAGGTACCCCCTGCAGATCTGAACCAATATCTCATGCATCTGAATTCAAGGCGAGGATCTGACGTTGGCTCAGGTTGGAGTTTCTGTGCATGACGGCCCCTTCATGAAGGGAGCGGAATCTCGAGGCCATGGAGGTTTTCCACGTTGGGAGATGTGGGATGCCCCCTTCAAGGATTCCTTCTGCGGGACAATTGAGACCTGTTGGACAGCTCCAGTTCATCCCTTATGGAAATACTCCAGAGCACCGTTCCAGGATGGATGCCTGGGAAGTCCGCCTCGCCTTCCAATTGTCTCCTAGCAACAAGACAGTTTAGATCTAATGGATCTGCGGGAGCAACCGGGGTGGCTGAGTTGAAATGCACTTTCCAGAGAATGGGTCCTAACGTGTGTTTGTGTCCATGAGGGCCTTGGAATGGGGAGGTGGCACCGGGACCCTGAAGTATTCTCCTAAGCTTTGGCATAGCTCCCATGCACAAGTTTCCTTGTGGAGACGAGATTTGTTCTGATGGGTGCCTCAGGAAATCCCCTCTGCTGGTATTGGAATGCAGGCTTTTGAGGAGACATGCCTGTAAACCAAAGCAATGGATCCGATAATGGCCTCGGGTCCTGTCTGGTTCAATCTTCTTGGTATGAGTGGAGGTAGATGAGTGGAGGTAGATGCTCAGCCGGTATCAACCGCCCTTTTTTGTCCCGGACTACCTACACTATTGGGATGGCCTCAGGGACTTTGGAGGGTTCTCCTAATTTGTACGATTTTTGACAATGGAATGGGCAGAATTCCCATGGATTGGGTGGGGGTAGTCCTAATGTGTGGCTCCAGGGGCCCCAGCCTGGAGGGAGTGTGGTCCAGGACTTTGAACAGAAGACTGAAAACACAAACTCAGCTTAAGTTGGGGGACGTAGGTATGGCACGCCCGATCTACAAACCATGAGAAGAACTCTTCAGGATATGAAGAATGAGCGAGTCTGAGGCGCTTGCTCAGGCTTTTTTCTCTGGATTTTGTTTCAGCGATGGCCGTGGAATGTTGGGGAGGTCTCATGGGCCATGGACGAATCTTCCTCTCTGTGGATTTGGCCCGATCCCAATTGTTTTTCGTCAATCTGTGGGATGGGAGGACTCCTTTCAGGTTTGTTACCTCAGGTGTCCCACCAAAAGAGGAATTCCAAAGCAGAGCCCTGGGGAAGAGTGAAGGGACAACCCGAACTATGGTTAAAAATTGGGGCCTAGGGGCATGGCAAGCCCAATATGCTGTCTCTTCATATAGGCCCTGAGAGGCCTTACCTGAGGACTGGGCTCAGGCTGAGGGTCACAATGTGTGTTTGTGACCAATGTGGCCCGCAAACATGGGCTGGGCCTCATGGGCCACGCTTGTTTCAACTACACTGAACGTTGGACAACATGCCAACCACAAGGTTTCTTGCCATGGGGAAAGAGTTCTGATTTCTGCATCATTTTCAACCCTGGGCAGTGGTTGGACATAAGGTCTAGGTTCTGGAGCCTGAAAACCGCAGTTGGGAAGAGATGACGACCTAAGGCCATGGCGGGTCCGATGTGCTCAGTGTGTGGCCAGCTGTCTGGGTGGGACCAGGAGGTCCAGGCTCAGGCTGGGTCAGAACGGGAAATAGTGCCCAGGTCAGCCTATATGTTTGGGGTACAGCCGAATGGCGTGCAGGTTGATCCTCATTTGCGGTTTCGGGGTAGACCTGAGGGCAATGTTTTACTTCTGTAGGGCAGGCAGAGTGCGGCATTGTAGTTCTGGATTGACCAACTGGAGGGCTTGTGGGCCAGTAGTCTGAGGACGGAGTCTGAGAACCCAAGCTAGGCCTAGGTTTCTGGGTGAGGATATGGCAGGCACAATCTACAGACCTCAATCGAGATCTCGTGCATCTGAAGTCAGGGCAAGGATCAGACAATCGCTCAGGTTGGACTTTCTGCCCTGATGGCCCTTTCTTGAAGGGGGTTGGATCACGAGGACATGGGGGTTTTCCCACGATGGGAGTTGTGAGAAGCTCCAAACTGCAAAGATTCTTCTGCAGGACAATTGAGACCTGTTGGTTGGCTCCAGGCCAACGATTCCGAGCAGGGTTCTAAGGATGGATGGCTGGGTAGCCCACCTCGCATAACAATTGTCTCCAAGCAACAAGACAGGTTAGATCTGCTGGATGTGGGGGGCAACCGAGGAGGCTGAGTTGAAATGGACTCTCCTGTGGATGTGTCCTAATATGTTTTTGTGTCTATGGAGACCTTGGAATGAAGCGGTGGCCCTGGGGCCCTGAAGGGTTCTCCTAAACAGAGGCTTTGACACAGCTCCAACGTGCATGTTTCCCATGTGTAGATGAGATTT